>NC_067495.1:87913041-88179355 GCF_947179515.1 Apodemus sylvaticus
GAGGTTTTCCCATTTTTTGAGGTCTTCTTCCATTTCCTTCTTCAGAGTCTTGAAGTTCTTGTAATACAGATCTTTCACATGTTTGGTAAGAGTCACCCCAAGATACTTTATACTGTTTGTGGCTATTGTGAAGGGGGTCATTTCCCTAATTTCTTTCTCAGCCTGCTTATCCTTTGAGTATAGGAAGGCCACTGATTTGCTTGAGTTGATTTTATAACCTGCCACTTTGCTGAAGTTGTTTATCAGCTGTAGGAGCTCTCTAGTGGAGTTTTTTGGGTCACTTAGGTAGACTATCATGTCGTCTGCAAATAATGATAGTTTGACTTCTTCCTTTCCAATTTGTATCCCTTTGACCTCCTTATTTTGTCGAATTGCCCGAACTAGTACCTCAAGTACAATATTGAAAAGATCAGGAGAAAGAGGGCAGCCTTGTCTGGTCCCTGATATTAGTGGGATTGCTTCAATTTTCTCTCCATTTAGTTTAATGCTGGCTACCGGTTTGCTGTATATTGCTTTTACTATGTTTAGGTATGGGCCTTGAATTCCTGTTCTCTCCAAGACTTTAAGCATGTAAGGATGCTGAATTTTGTCAAATGCTTTTTCAGCATCCAATGAAATGACCATGTGGTTTTGTTCTTTGAGTTTGTTTATGTAGTGGATTGTATTGATGGATTTCCGTATATTGAACCAACCCTGCATTCCCGGGATAAAGCCTACTTGATCATGGTGGATGATCGTTTTGATGTGTTCGTGGATTCGGTTGGCAAGAATTTTATTGAGTATCTTTGCATCGATGTTCATAAGGGAAATTGGTCTGAAGTTCTCTTTCTTTGTTGGATCTTTGTGTGGCTTTGGTATCAGCATAATTGTGGCTTCGTAGAAGGAATTGGGTAGTATTCCTTCTGTTTCTATTTTGTGGAATAGTTTGAAGAGTATTGGTGTTAACTCTTCTTTGAAGGTCTGGTAGAATTCTGCACTGAAACCATCTGGTCCTGTGCTTTTTTTGGTTGGAAGACTTTCTATGACTCCTTCTATTTCTTTAGGTATTATGGGGCTGTTTAGATGGTCTAGGTGGTCCTGATTTAATTTTGGTATTTGGTATCTGTCAAGGAAATTGTCCATTTCCTCCAGATTCTCCAGTTGTGTTGAGTACAGGCTCTTGTAGTAGGATCTGATGATTCTTTGGATTTCCTCAGTTTCCGTTGTTATATCTCCCTTTTCATTTCTAAGTTTGTTAATTTGGATACTTTCTTTGTGCCCTTTGGTCAGTCTGGCTAAGGGTTTATCTATCTTGTTGATTTTCTCAAAGAACCAGCTCCTGGTATTGTTGATTTTTGTATGGTTCTCTTTGTTTCTACTTGATTGATTTTGGCCCTGAGTTTGATGATTTCCTGCCTTCTACTCCCCCTGGGTGAAATAGCTTCTTTTTGTTCCAGGGCTTTCATGTGTGTCATCAAGCTGGTAATGTATGCTCTCTCCATTTTCTTTTTGGAGGCACTCAGGGCTATGAGTTTTCCTCTTAGCACTGCTTTCATTGTGTCCCATAGATTTGGGTATGTTGTGTTTTCATTTTCATTGTGTTCTAAAAAGTCTTTAATTTCTTTCTTTATTTCATCCTTGACCAAGGTATCATTGTGTAGAACATTGTTCAGTTTCCACGTGTATGTGGGTTTTCTGTTGTTTTTGTTGCTATTGAAGACCACTTTTACTCCATAGTGATCAGATAGGAGGCATAGTTCGATCTTCTTATATTTGTTGAGGTCTGTCTTGTGACCAATTATATGGTCGATTTTGGAGAAGGTACCATGAGGTGCTGAGAAAAAGGTATATTCTTTTGTTTTAGGATAGAATGTTCTCTATATATATATCTGTTAAATCTAATTGGTCCAAAGCTTCAATTAGTTTCATTGTGTCCCTGTTTAGTTTCTGTTTTCCTGGTCGGTCCATTGAGGAAAGTGCAGTGTTGAAGTCACCCACAATTATTGTGTTAGGTGCAATGTGTGCTTTGAGTTTTAATAAAGTTTCTTTTACGAAAGAGTGTGCCCTTGCATTTGGAGCATAGATGTTCAGGATTGAGAGTTCTTCTTGTTGTATTTTTCCTTTGACCAGCAAGAAGTGTCCCTCAGAGTCTCTTTTGATGACTTTGGGTTGAAAGTCAATTTTATCTGATATTAAAATGGCTACTCCAGCTTGTTTCCTGAGACCATTTGCTTGTAAAATTGTCTTCCAGCCTTTTACTCTAAGGTAGTGTTTGTCTTTGACCCTGAGGTGTGTTTCCTATAAGCAGCAAAATGTAGGGTCCTGTTTACGTATCCAGTCAGTTAGTCTGTGTCTTTTTATTGGGGCATTAAGTCCATTGATGTTAAGAGATATTAAGGAATAGTGATTGTTACTTCCTATCATTTTTGACGTTATTTTTTAAATTTGTTGCTTAACTTCTTTTGGGTTTGATGAAAGGTTACTATCTTGCTTTTTCCAGGGTGAAGTTTCTCTCCTTGTATTGGTGTTGTCCTCCTATTATCCTTTTTAGGGATGGGTTTGTGGATAGATATTGGGTAAACTTGGTTTTGTCATGAAATATCTTAGTTTCTCCATCTACGGTGATTGAGAGTTTTGCTGGATATAGTAGTTTTGGTTGGCATTTGTGTTCTCTTACAGTCTCCAAGAGATCTGCCCAGGACCTTCTAGCCTTCATAGTCTCAGGTGAAATGTCTGCTGTGATTCTGATAGGTCTTCCTTTATATGTTACTTGGCCTTTTACTCTTACTGCCTTTAATATTGTTTCTTTGTTTAGAGCATTTGGTGTTTTGATTATTATGTGACAGGAAGTATTTCTGTTCTGGTCCAGTCTGTTTGGAGTTCTGTAGGCTTCTTGTATATTCATGGGCATCTCTCTCTTTACGTTAGGGAAGTTTTCTTCCATGATTTTATTGAAGATATTTGCTGGCCCTTTAAGTTGTAAATCTTCACTCTCATCTATGCCTATAATCCTTAGGTTTGGTCTTCTCATTGTGTCCTGGATTTCCTGGATGTTTTGGGTTACAAGCTTTCTGCATTTTGCATTTTCTTTAACTGTTGCGTCCATGGTTTCTATGGAATCTTCAGCATCTGAGATTCTTTCTTCTATCTCTTGTATTCTGTTGTTGATATTTGCATCTCTGTCCCCTTATTTCTTCCCAAGGCTTTCTATCTCCAAAGTTGTCTCCCTTTGAGTTTTCTTAGTTGTTTCTACTTCTGATTTTAGATCCTGGATGGTTTTGCTTAGCTCCTTCACTTGCTTGTTTGTGCTTTCCTGTAATTCTTTAAGAGATTTTTGTGTTTCCTCTTTCATGACCTCAGCCTGTTGACCAAAGTTCTCCTGTATTTCTTTAAGTGTTTTTTGCGTTTCCTCATTGTTGGCTTTTGTATTCTCCTGGATTTCTTTCAATGATTTTTGTGTTTCCCTTGCAAGGGCTTCTAACTTTTGATCCATTTTCTCCTGAATTTCTTTAAGTATGTCCTTCATGTGTTCCTGTACCAGCATCATGACCAGTGATTTTAAATCCAAATCTTGTTTTACTGGTGTGATGGGGTATCCAGGACATGTTGGTAGAGGAGCATTGGGTTCAGATGTTGCCATAGTGCCTTGATTTCTGTTAGTGGCATTCCTGCATTTGCCTTTTGCCATCTAGTTCTCACTGGTGTTAGCTGGTCTTGTCAGTGCTGGACTCACCAGTGTAAGCTGCCCCTTCCCAGTTGGCCTCTGGTGCACAGCTTACCTCCTGCACTGCCTATAGACAGGGTGCTGTTGCCCAGGCTGTTCAGATCCTGAAGCAGGCACCCGAAGGCTCCTGCTGGGGCCCGCTGGATTCACTGGAGCACACCGACTTCTCCCAGCTGGCCGCCCGGAAGCCCCTCTAGCCTCTTGCAGGACCTGAGGATGTGGTGCCGCCGCCCAGGCTGATCTCAGTCTGTCCGATCTCTCTGGAGTCTGAAACCAAGATGGAGGTGAGCTTCTCCTGACTGGCAGGAGGCTCACCAGTTCTGAAGTGGCTTCTGCGCAGCGAAAGGCGCCGCAAAACTGCAGCTGCTTGCAGCTTGGCTGGTCAGCGAAGGCCAGTGGGCGCAGGGCCTAACTGGACCCTGTGTCGCCTTGGTTCCACTGCTGATGGCCCTTCAGCTGGACCAGCCACTGCTGCACTCACTAACAGTAATTCTTGATTCCACTAATATAGGCAATTTTCTCTAGTCAGGGTGTGGAATTAACAAATGGTGTGATTACAAAGTAGATATGAATAGTCGACTTAAAGCCCTAATTCCAACATTTGGGAGGCAGAGGCAGGTGAATCTCTGTAAGTTTAGTGCCAGCCTTGTACATATAGAATTCCAGGATAGCCAGACCTTACCTAAAGAGACCTTGTCTCAAAAAACCCAACCAAAAACAAACTGAAACAAAAGTTTAGTTTGCATATTTTCTGTCTTTACCCAGAGTTGCACATCTTTTTTTGTGCTTCTTTGGCTCCCTATCAGTGATGAGAAAAGTATTTCACTTGCAGAAGGAAAGTGAGGGAGGGTGGTTGTTTTCTGATAAATAAAACTCCATGGTAAGGTTAGTAGCCTAGAAAATGTTCTTCTGTTCCACCTTTTGTTTGGCATGGTTTCACTGTGGGTAAGTGATGCTAAACGTGAGAAAAGCAAAACATGAAGTTGACAATTGTGCTGACCTAAAAAAAGAAAGGAAGGTGATGAGGTCATTGGGCTATACACTTTCACTCCATCTCAGGCAAGCTTTAGGAGCTGAGAAAATGTTAAACTCAGAGGCAATTTTTAATTTGGAGATAGAAGAATTCATTCTCTAATAGGAATGCTAAATTATATTGAAAAGAAACTTTTATTAAAGCAATTCTACCCGATGACTCTGATTAAGAAGTAGAGCAATTTTCATCATGTAAATCATGTTTTCAAATTAGATTTAAATAACATACTAATACTTTTATTCATGTTACCTACCATTTAAAAGAAATAAAAAATTTGGTTAACTCCCTGAATCTTCACCAGGTAAAATTCTATCAAAAATCCCTAAGTAATTGAAACAGGTGATTTTTAGAGCTACCCAATTACAGGCATTCAGGGCAATTACATTTGTAATAAAGCTAGTTTTCACTTACATGTGTCTGTTATTTCTGGTCGATGTGAGAATGTTTTTAAAATCTTTTCCTGATGAGCTCTGAATATTAGTGCACTTGTAGAGGGATATTTATTGATACTGTCAGATGAATGTAGAGCCTGTGAAAGAAGGCACAATTGTAAATTTTCGTATGTCTGTTTACCTTTGTTTTTCTGCCAACATCAATAAACAATTGCAAATGTTTTTCAGTAACCTATTGACCACAGTACCTTGAGTGGAAGTCTGGGATTTTAAAAATAATTTAATTGAAATATTAATGCAGACATGTTCTATTTAGATAGTAATGTCATAGTAAAGGTAGGATTGAACAAGACCAGTTTTAACATTCTATGGATTATGACCTTTCTTGTTTTGACAGAATAAACTTTAAGGGAATTTTGGTTCAAGTGGCTATAAGGCTTTGACCTCTATTTACTCTTAACTGCCATATTAAGGTTGCAGAAACATGTAAGAGCATCAGAAAAATTTAAAAGCTGATGAATTATTTAACTGATCCCTCCATAGACATTTATTCAGTGAGCTTACACGTATCCTAGACACTGTGAGGAGCCATGGGGATAAAGAGATTAATTGACCTGGTCCTAATTTTCAAGGAGGTTACATTTCCAGTATTAATCTCAGAATGATCCAGGAGAGTTGTAAAATTACTCAGTGGTTTTGGGGCTGGATGATGAAGTGGGTGTAAGAGAGGAAAAGGATAGGAGCCATTTGTGACAATTCTCAGTTCAGTCAAGTCTGTTTAGTGACTTAGGACTATAATCAATAAAAGTTATTTTGGAAAAAAATGGCCACTTTCTCCTAGAGTCTCCTGCTCTATTTTCCCGTAAAGAGTTAATTTGCCTCAACTCTCAGGAGTAAGAGACAGATAGAAACAGAGTGGAATTTGGAGGAAAAAGAGAGAAATCCATTTATTTAAGACCGAATGCTTTCTTTTAAACATTGGTCCTAAGTAGAGTTATTATTGGTCTAATATTATTCTACTATGTATTTAAAGGTTTGGATCACTTTGAGTTTAATGACAAAAAACTATGTTTGGAAAGGTCAGCCAATGAATTAAACATGTGCTGGGTAGATTTCTGCATTGCTCTACCATTTCAAAGATGCAATCCAGTGGAGAAGGCAATGTGCCTGACATACAATAGAATCAGGTTTTGTAATCTGAGAGATTGTCTTGAAAGTGTTTACAGTAGAAAAGAGAAAGAAAGAAATGAACTCAGTTTGTTAAGAGCAAATGCAACCCATGGTTACACAATTACAAAACCCTTGGCTTTTAAGTAAAAAATTCATTTAACTGTGCAAAAAGTACAGACGAGAAGTATGTGTAAGATTGTTGAGACAAAGAAAATCTCACTGATGTGCAATCCAAGTATAGGACTTTGAAGTGAAGCATATTGTACAGTTGGAAGGGGTTTGTGAGGACAATTGGATGCTCTTGAGTGTGTTTTGAAGTGGACAAGGATAGAAATCCTGACATCAATAGCCTCATGGAGCACAATTGTGTAAAAGTCTAGGCTGTAATGATCTGACAACAAAACGATTACCAGTGAATCAACGTGATATGACCAAGACAATCAGGAGAGTTCATTTAAGCAGTATCAAGGACCTGAACAATGTTAAGTGATGTCAAAATCATTTCAGATATTATACAATAGAAAGGCAAGGATTTCAGGAAAGTGACACTCAGTCTACTCTAAGCCATCTTTTCCTTCAATACCCATATTAACATCCAAGGGACTTTAATTACACTGACAACTAATGTAAAGTTAAGTCATATTACTTACAAACTTCAGAGTGGGCAAATAGATACCATGGATGCAACAGAGCTGCTAGAAAACACTAAGTGAAAAAGAAGTATATGCGGGGCTGGGCAGAGAGTTCAGTTGACAAAGGTGTGTTATACAAGCATGAGGACCTGTGTTTTGATCCCCGGCACCTAACACTGAGGCTGGTGGACACAGGAGGATCCCTGAAGTCCAGTGAAATTCGCTGGCCAACAAGGGTTTTGAGACAGACCTGATATCTAAAACGAAGCTGGAGAGCAACTTAGGAAGATACCTAACCATGGTTTCTTCTTGCATGCACACCTAAATGGATGACCCCAAACACACAAAAATATATAGACAACAATATGTTCCTCTACTGACCTCCTTCAGCTCTGTTTCTAGAAAAAGCAGCAGCTGCAACAATAACAATCTTAGCAATAAAGAAGATAGAAAGATGGCTTATTGAAATATGCAGAAGGGCAGCATTGAAATGCGAGGAACAGTCTAAGTAGTAAATCCGTAAGGGAAAGGTAACGAAAATTGTCTATGCAAAAGTATCACTGTTTCACCTCTGCTTTGAGCAGAGATGGTACACACACAAAATATGAAGGGGGTTTGTTAATTAGCATTCACAGGAAGTTTTATTTGGAGAGGAAGGTATCTGCATACATATTACTATTTTGCAAGGAATCAGTGAAAGACTTCTACTAGCAGGAATATTTACTTTTCCCTTCTCTTCCTTTGACAAGGTCTTGCTATGTACCCGAGACTGGCTTGGAATTTGCCATGGAGCTCAGCTGTCTGTGACATCACGACCCTCTTGCCTCCGATGCTTGATTTCAGGGATTATAGGCATGTGCTTTCACAGTCCAATGAGAAGTCAACCATTTCTGCCTTCTTCATGGTAGATGACTTCCTTTCATGAAATGCTGGTCCTTTTATAAGGATGGTATTTTAATTACCTAACTGTATACTTCCCATGCAAAGTGCATCCTTGTCCCCAGTTAGATAACATTCCAATATGGATGTTTTAAGCAGGAAAACACTTCAGCTTCGTTTTGAAGTACATAAACCACAGTTGATAAACAGTAGACGGTGGCAGATCCTTTGTGCAGGTGGATGTGGGCAACTAAAGAATGGAGTTCCCAGAGCAAATTGGTACTTTTTCTTTGAGGTAAGAGCTCATACGTTTACGATAATTTACCTCTTCCAGGAAGACCATTTTGCACTCTGAAGGAATAATTTAGATCAAAAGGGTACCAATTCAGTATCATTAAGCCTTTCAGGAGCTACATTTTTCTATTATAAGCAAATCCTGGAGAAGGCAATTTCCCTCAATTAGATGATCACTTTGAATTCAGGAGGGAATATATTTTACTTACTTTACTTATAGTCATCAATTTTCTTTGGATTGCCCAGGTGTGTATGGAATCATGTTATGTATTATATGCAAGCTTAATAAAATAAGACCAAGTCCCTGGTTCTAAGTGGCATATGTTCAACAGTTGTATAGCTCATGTCTCTGTTCTTGGTAAACACATCGGAAGGCCTCAGAACATACAGCCTACTCTACTGAAGTTATTCATGGAACAGTAAAGGTTTTGTGTTTGACAGGAAGTTATCTGAGTACACATAAAACTGATCTGGCCTAAATCACAGATATGGAAAGGACTGACTTTTTAACAAGTATGAAAGTACTTTAAATATTAAGCCTTATGAAACCACTAATTACATTTATTATTTAAAAGGCATAATGGGAAGAAGTAAAGCCAAGAAAAATTTAGGGAAAATATCTAGAATTAGTGCCTAATAAGCTTCTCTCTGGATGTCCAAAGAGTAGGTAAAGGTTACTAGTGGGAAATCTATTACTGCAATGAATTAAAGTGGGAATACAGGAAATGTGCTGGAGGAATGAAAAAAAATCATTAGGGTGCAGCAATTTAAACATTAGGCAGTAACCAACCAGCTCCCCTCTTGGCTCCTTGGTATACAGCCTTTCGATAAATCTCTCATTAATCAACAGGTATTGTGATTTTCCTATGGAACAGTGGCAGTAGCTGTGTAATTCTTTGCAGAACCCTGCGAGCTTTGAGTGTATCATTGCACTTCATCAGCCAATGGCTGAAATGTTGCTTTATTTGTTTATAGCCCAAATCACTGGTGAAACCCATTATAGACATCCAAACACTGCAAGCCTGGTGCTTTAAGAGGGGAGATTATTCAGAGAAGAAACTTTTTGAAAGCAAAGAAGCTTCCATTTTATTTTGTAGCAAATGCATCCTACCCAAGGCGTGTCTTATCTTAAGAAACAGAATTAACTTTATGGGCTACCCAACAACCAAACATTTTATTACCTCGTATAATCACATCTAGGTACATTTTAAATATTTTTAGTTCATGTATTATGCTATATGTATTCAGGAAATTAAATGAAGAGAAAAATTATCTGTAGTGCAAGAGTTTTTAAAAATAATTTTGTTCTCCAGGGTTACATACCCTGGTAACAATTACTTTGGTAACTTAATCATACATTTTTTATTGTTACTGTGTTATTTTTGTAGGTAACTTTAAAAAAATTAATGTTTTCTCTGCTGCTAGAAATCTACTTATCATAGAGCATTTTTATTGCATTAAAACAGATAATTATCTTTATCAAAATATACCTAAATGTTTGGAATGTGGCTCAGTTTTAGAGTACTCATCTAGAGTAGATAAATACCAGGATTTTGTCCATAGCATCACACACAAAAATTCATTCAAGCAAACAAAACACCTTCTTGAATAACTAGCCTGGATACTTGTCATTTCAACTACTGAGATGAGAAGCTCTTGATTCAAATTGCACTTGGATAACATGGAGAGAATCCCATTTCAAATTAAAGTATATCTGTGAAACTGAGATTTTTGGTTCATGAAATTAGGAGGGGCAAAATTGGGGTCATTCTAGGGCTTCATAGAGAGACCTTGTTTCAAAACAAAAACAAGACAGAAAACTGACTAATTCATGTAATCTAATTTTAGTATGTATGCTATTCCAGTCCCTTGGGCATAAAGCCTAACTCTGGACTTAGGTTTTGCCCACAAGAAGAGATAACTACATGTCTATCATCTATGTCTCTGTCTGTCTTTCCATCCATCTATCTATGCATCCATCTATTTATTCATCTGTAGAAAATGAATTTATTCATGACTTTGCTTCAAACTAGAGACAAAGTCAGTCCCAATTTGTTTCCTCTCTGCCCACATCACTGATACAGCATATAGGAGAAATGGATCAGGATTGCTAAAATGCTATTCAGTAGGTAAAGACACTTGTGGGTCAAACTTTGCCACTTGAGTTCAATCCACAGGCCTCTAGGGTGGAACGAGGGACTCACAAGCTGTTCTTAGACAACCAGTTCAAGACCATGGCACATACACATGTGTTCATGCACACTCAGACAGATAGACAAACAAATAAGAAAGGAAAAGATGGAAAAAGAGCCAGGAAATAGGCATACTTAAATTTAGCTGGAAGACCCAAGACTTGAATTGGAAGCTGATTCTTTCTCAAGGGACCATGGGCCTAGGCGTACAGAGTTGAATCACTTACATTCCCAATGTGATATTTACTCCAGAAAATAATAACAGGAAAAAAAAGACAATTTTAAAAACTCTGTATTTTAGGGACCCATTACTCTCTATGACCCAAGAATTTTGGCACAGAAAGATATTCTTTTAATTTATTTTCTAGCTGATTGCTTGGCAGTCCTAATTTAACCTTAGTTTAAAATACAATTAGTTCTTGTTATTTATTATAGTTCCATTTTATGAAGAACTGAACTATTACTCCTAGAGGAAATATAAGTTTAGGTTTTTATAAGCCTGTGGTCACATTTTCATAAAGCAATCAATATATAACCTTGTTTTATGTATATTTCTGCTTAGTAAACTTTATTTAATAGGTTTTGTTGACTCATTAACATTGGATTCACGGCCAACAGCCACTACAGCTTATGCCTGAATGATGCTTAGCTAATACATGCATTGTTTTTCTCAGAAACATAACAGATTTCTTGCACTTAGAACACTTGAAACTATTCCAGTATTATTCCTGGGGGGATATTCAAGAAAGACACACACACACACACACACACACACACACACACACAGAGAGAGAGAGAGAGAGAGAGAGAGAGAGAGAGAGAAGCATTACATACAGAAAGAGAAGGCAGACTCACCTTGTTTTGACCTCATCTGGAAATGCATATCTTGAAAAACTCATAGTTGTCATTATTTTATCCACATCTGGAAATGGCTAGGAGAGCACTGAGTAGGGTGATATTTGTCTTTTTATTTGTTTCAGTGAACAAGCAAATTCACAAGTTTGGAATGTACAAATAAAGATAATCAAATTTGTTATATCACCTATAAACGTTATATCACACAGGCATATATATTTTGTTAAGCGTATTCCCTATTCCCTCCTTCCTTGACTGTCCTCCTGACTGTCTGTTCCCTTAGTTACGCTGCTATATCACACACACACACACACACACACACACACACACACACACACACACGCACTCACACACACACATATATATATATATATATACACACACACATATATATGAATTCCTAAATCTGTGTAAAACCTAGGAACCATAAATGAGAGGAAAACATGATTCTTGTTTTTCTGCAGGTGTTATGTCCTTGAAAATAATTAAGAGATACATAAAAATTCACACTTAAGGTTTAAAATTTGCCTGTGTCTATTTCTTTTGGTGAATTAGTTTAGAAATAACTTTTGATTTTTCCCCCAATTTAATCAAACATTATAGCTATTTCATGGCTATTTTCTGTAGTTCCTGATTATAAATCACAAAGATACATCGAAAGACAGTAACAGGATGAAAAATACAGGAAATAAAAGAACCAAAGTACTTGTTCTCACTGCTACAGTCTATCTTGAGTTGAAAGAGCCAAGATGCATTTAATCAATGGTTGTTGATGTGACTTGACAATTTCAATTTTACTTTATAGTCTATAATTGAAAATGGTAAGAGAAGCAGGATGGATGGAAATGTTTATTTGAAGATAATACCATTAAATTAACTCTATGACATACCAAAAAGCCATTATTTGGTCCATGCTTTATATAACCTCAATTCTGAAGTATCCAGTGTTGGCCAATATGTAAGATTTGAACATTTAATGCTTTATAAAATAAAAAAAAATGTTCTCACAGTTATTTTATAAGGCATACTCTGTTGAGATGTATCATTTGCTTCTGCCACGAGAACATACACTTTGAACTGAGAGGGAGTGAGAAGAAAATAGAGAATGACTTATGAATGGTCCTTTTAAGCTCTAGGACAGAAATAACTCTAGCAATATGGGGTCACTCAATGAAGATCAAATGGACTGCTGTCTGAGCTTGGGAGGGAGAAGTGCTAAAACGTTTTTTGTCAAAGTATTCTTAAATGGAAAATAATTAATGTGTGAAATTCACTAGAAGAAAAAGAAGAAAAGCAAAAACCATGGATTTTCAAAACAAAAAACCAGAACTGAATAAGTAAGAGAGCTACATAAAGTCCTGTGGAATACCCATTGTTAGGAAGTGAGCAGCATTGTCTTCTCTACCAGTAAGTTCAAGGGTCAGTCGGAATAGTATGGCAGCAGTTTCATGTCTCTTTGAGGTCAGCTTTAGCATGGGGAACTCTGTAACCTTTTTCTTGTCCAATGATTTTATCCTCATTCTCTGGCTTTATACAATGGGTTTATTTGCTAGGCAACATTTATTTAAAGGAAGGGAAATGAAGAAAAGAAACCAAGCATTTTTCTTGATTTTATTTTATTTTATTTTATTTTATTTTATTTTATTTTATTTTAAGGATGCCAATTTAGCGTAAAAGAGGAGTCATTAGATAACAGGATTTCAAAACCTGCTGGGATTTCCTTTAACACATTTAAAAAGTACACTTTCTGTAACCAAGGTGATCACTGGGCAAAAGAAAAATGACTTCAGTGCTTGACATTGCACTATCATATATTTTCCTAGGATGTTTTGGATAGTGGTGGTCATTAAGTTGTTTGGGGGCAAACCAAGGAACATAGTTGTGTGTGATAAGGTGTGCCACAATGTGCACTCCAGACAAGGAATAAGAGTCATTACAGGAGAGGATTTGGAGAGGGCATCCAAAGGCATTTTTAACAACCTCTCCAAAGACATTTGAGTTTTAGAAAACCACGAGTGATTTAGATCCTACAGGTGTCCTTGGCTAGAGTACTTGTCTACCTTAAAGGATTTCTTCACTTTTTGTGTTAATTATACAGCTTTACCTCTCAGTAGTGTGGAAGAACTCTAATTCTCTCAATGGTGTTTCTGTATTGTACAACTGTGCAGAGAATAGCAACTCATGCTCCCCTTTGAGAGCAGGCAGGATCTGTGTTACCATAATGAAATCCTAGGAGTTTGGTAAAAGATTTGAAGTTTCAACCAAAACCCAAGTTCCACCCAGGAAACAATTATTGGTAGTAAATGTTCATTGTACATTTTCTTGTGCCAGACAATTTGTTAACTACTATACACACTAATTTATTTAATTCTCATAAGAGACCTATATGACAGATGCTCTTATTATCCCCATTTCACTTACAAAAAAATGATAAAGCATGGTGGTGTTTGGGACCATTAAAGGCAGCCTGGTTTCTGGTTGAGCTAGGTTTAAAACCCCAGTGACCCGGCAGGCGATCCTGAAAGGTTGAACGGTAGGAGTTTTGCCATGCTTCTAGACACCAGGCTCCTGACACTAGGCCTCAGTTCTCCATAATTCTGTGGCCAGTGATTAGTCACATAAGGGCCACACCCCAAGCCCTTCCACAGGTAGAAGACATGACCACAAATCAATCCTGTAGCCTCAAGACAGATCTCCATTTTAATGCTGTTCCTAAAGGCCTGAAGGGCTTAGCTAATTAAGCTCTCCTTCCCAGACACTCCTCCCTACAAAAGGTATTTAACCTCAGGCCTGCCCTGAGAAAGTTGGGTACATTTTCACTCATCACAACTCTCTGCCATGACAATAAGTGCTTTAAAACCATGGACTGTCTCTTCTCATCTGGAGCCAAAGACTAAGGATGTTCTTGTCCCAGAGGGACCCAGCCAGAGCTCTCTTCCCGCCCTTCCCCCTCAGCCCCTGGCTAGATCCAGTTCCCACACTCTGTTCTGAGCTCTTCCACAGCATCCAGCAGTGTCTGGGATGTCCAAGAGGTTGAGAACCTCTGTGTGGCCCGGGGACCCACAAGTGGGCTCCAGGCAGCCCTTGGGACCCCAGACTATGCTTCCCCACCCCTGGAGCTGGGTTCCAGGGCTTCTACACAGCCCGATGGCTGCTCTTCAGTGGCATGGGATTTGCACAGTCAAAATTTCCTGAGTCCCACATTATGGCCCAACCCCGATGTGGATGTAGGCCACCATTTAAACTCACAGTGGTGCATGCCTATCTATAATTCTGACACCCAGGAGGCTGAGGTAGGAGGATTGTGAGTTTGTGATAAATTTGGGCAAATTAGGATGACCCTTTCTAAAACCAAACTCAGACAAATAAAACAAAACAAAACAAAACGCAGTAATAGAGTACACATTCAACACCACTTGGCTTTATCCATGGGCATAATCATATAAACTAATGATGTGATTATCCAGTCAGTCATTTTGAGTGGTTTTTAGTCATGATAAATACTAAAGTAAGTGATAGAGATATACTAAATGTAATGGTGTACAGAGTTTCATGCAATCAAGAATAATGATAAGGAATCTACATATTGAGAAACAAATTTGGTATGGAGTAGGGTGATGGAATGATGGCTTATGGGTTAAGGGGACTTGTTCCTCTTGTAAAGGATCTGGGTTGGTTCCAGTTGCCATATAGAAGCTGACAACGATCCTTAAAGCCTGTTTCGGGGAATCTAGTATCTTTTTCTGACCTCCAAGCATACTAGGGGCTGCACATGGTATATCCAATCAAACATTCATACATACAAATTTAAAAAAGTACATTCTTAAAAAATAAAAGAAACAAAAGAGAATATAAGGGTACATAAAAAGGAGCTGCTAAGGGCACAACTTTCATATCACTACCATTTGCAAAGGCCTCATTCTAGTAATCACTACCAGGATTAAAGTACAAAAATGCCATAACACTCAGAGTCAGTGAAACAAACCTAGAATACAAAATTATGTTTTTATGTTTTGGCCATATCTGGATTCTTTGATAATATAGGAGATAGTACCAATACTACAAATTTTGTTGGGACAAGTGAGCAAGGTAGAGGCTTTCTTTTTTGGTATGAGGCTTTCTGGCTTATATATGACCATTAATGCCAACAGTAACCAAAGCAAGACTCAACTACTTTCTAACAAGTACCTCCCAGGGCTCTGCTACAGACAGCACTGAGAAATAGAAAAATAATAATTGAGGTGCTCACTAATATTAGAAATGTCTTTATGTCTTTTAGAGCCTAAGTTGGATAATCATGAGGTAATTATATTGATAAGGAATGTTACAATTTTTTAATAGTGAGCATTTAGTAAACATATCATTCAATTTAATTTATTTATTTTCACAGTATTAAGATTTATTTATGTGATTACATCACAATCTAATGTTATATCACATATGTATGTACACAGACATACTTGTGCATGCTTATAGATGAGTATACACATTCCTCTACAATTTCCAGAGCCTTGTTGACAAAAAAGTAGGTAGAAATCAGTTCAAAACTGGTAAGAAATGCCAGAAATCCCCACATTTTTTACTTGCTGGTTTTTATTGGGACAAATGAATAACTATAATTAAGTTCTTTTTATTTTGAAATAAAAGTTTCTTCATGGTGAGATGACTGATAGTTGAGACTAATTTTCATTATGAGTTTAATCAGTATTAAGTAGTTACAAGATTTTCTCTTAGTCGAATCACAGACAGCCCAAGTTGGAAAAAACCTTCAGGAGACTTCAGAACTTTTAATGGTTCAGTCTCTTTAACATCCCACAAAAAGTTACCCCTTCTTGCTCTCATTTATTCAAATAGTTGTATGCTTAATACAGGTCAGATACCTGCCTATACAAGGCAGGTGGAAAAGTTAGAAAGATACTGTCTTTGATTCTAAGGAAATTAGAGTGTAGTAGAGTTGACAGACAAGCAATTAGATCATTGTATGACCTTTTTAAAAACCCTGGGAAACAACGAGAATGTAAATGGATCAGAAAGTGCAGAGCAGGCAATAAAGAACTATTATATGTTGTTAGTTGGGGCAGACTAGACTCAGACTTGGCTTTGTAGAGGAAGAAATGCCAGACTTGGACTTGTCTGAGGAAGGTTTACTGGGGAAACAAACAGGGCACAAAGAACTACCTACTGTAGAGGCAAAGAGCTGAAAAAAACTTGGCATGTTAGAGGCACACTTTGCTATGGTTTGTTGCTATTGGGGGTTGTGTGCCGGCCCAGAGAAGTCACATAGGCTCCTGCCTTCTGAGAGAAGTGGTGAGTCATTACAGAATTTTAAGTAGTCTATAACTATATACAAATAGAGTGTTTTAGAGACTTCACTTTGAACATGTTTAAAGTAAAGATTTAAAAGCTAAGATTATTTCAGTATGTCTTCTTAGTAATCTTCATCTCTCACATGTGGAGTTTACATACCACTAGTTGTAACTAGGTTCAGGTAGGTCTCCTTGGGCTTAAGAATTTTGAGTTTTTGTACTCATTTATTTTCATCGGGAAGAAGAGTTTCAAGGATATTTAGCCACTGCATTTTTATGCATAAATCTAGATATTTTCATTTTCATGCTTTTATTTTTATTTTAAATTTATTAGAGTGTATTGATCAGAAGAAGTGACAGGCTTTAAATGGCATTTGCTTTCATGTGCACATTCTTCTTGGACTATACTCACTTTTTTTAGGTCTTTTCCTGTGCCCTTTCCCTCATGGGCTAGTACCCATCCACTTTTCAATAGTTAGTCCTCCTACTATTTTCATGTTATATAGACATATTGATTATAAAAATAGACAAACTTCCAGTCCACATATGAGAGAACACCAGCTATACTTCCTTGTAGAAACTTATCTCACTACAGTGATGTCTAGCTCCATCCATTTTCCTGAAAAATACCTAATTTTGTCCTTCTTGATACCTGAATGAAGTTCCATTATGTAATCTGTCCAGTTTCTGTACCCTTTCCTCTGTGAGTGGTCACCTAGGTTGATTTCATAACTTGGCTGTTTGAATAGGACTCCAAAAATGGCATTGGTGGCATTGATGAAGGCCTCAGGCAAAGACTAGAAAAATGCACATGTATTGAAGACAGGAGTGGTCTCTATGAGATGGATATGAGCTCATGAGGAATTTTACCCCGTGAACTGCATGTGCAGCCCTTAGGGGTTAATTAAGGGAATGTTATATGGAGTAGCACAGGCTCTAGTAGATAAAGAATAAGGTGTTTTGATGGTCTGCACAGTGGACTAAATATGTAGTTTCTTTAGCAATGCCTAACATAATAGTGAGTTTTTTTCTTACTTAGGTTATTCAGAGACAGGCCTTTCTGTCTTGCTGCTATGCTCCAATCACTCTTCTTAGATAGTTGACCCAAACTACATTCTCTCTCAGTCATCTATATCCTAAGTTGCAGAAAAAAGAAGCATTTGCAGAGTTACTATTGCTATAATGAAACACCATGATCAAAAAACATTTTGGGGAGGAAAGGATTGGATTTCACATATTCTTATATATCACAGTTCATCACTGAAGTCAACGAAAGAACCTGGGGGCAGAAATTGAAGCAGAGGCCATGGAAGTATGCTAATTACTGGCTTGTTCTCCACAGCTTGCTCAGCCTGCTTTCTTATAGAACCCAGGACCACAAACAGAGGGGTGGTTCCACACACTGTAGTCTGAGCCCTTCTATATTTTACTAATTAAGAAAAATGTCCTATAGGCTTCCGTACAACCCTATATAGAGGAATTTTCTCAGTTGAGGCTCTTTCCTCTCAGATGACTCTAGTTTGTGTCAAGTTGACATAAAACTAGCCAGAACAGTACTTTAAGTGATTTTCTTTTGAGCAAGTGAGGCACATCAAAAATACCCTCAGTGCTCTTACTCCACTAGTAAGAACATAAGAACAAGTCAGTAGTGTCTGCTAGGAAATCTTTGAAATGCTGTTTCAAACTGTCAACACTCTGTGTAGTAAGAAGGGAACAGAGAGATTTAAAGACAGAGAGATAACTAGTGATTTCATAACCTTCCTCATATTGAATTTTCTGTATTGTTAGATTCAGGTTCAAAGCAGTCAAAAAGACACAACAAAACCTCGAAGGTTCAAACATAGCCAAGGCCATATGATAACCATTTCTTCCAGAAAACCATATTATTTCCATGGTCTCAAATGGGAACAGCAGAGAGTGATTATCCTATCAATCTTATTAAGGACTGCTGACACTGCTCATAGAAAGGGCTGAGAAATAGAGCCACTCCCCAAGCTGGGAATGCACTGTTTTCCATTTGGCATTTTTCCCAGGGATTAAATGTTATTGTAATTAAAACAAAACAAAACAAAACAAAACAAAACAAACAAGAAACCACATGACATTGGAAGGCTTCAGGTAGGATTTTTTAAATCACATGTGCAAAAATTCAGATGTACTGTGTTCTGACAAGCCATGTTGCAAAGGAAAAAAATACTGCTACTGTCCTTGTACATCATTACTAATGAGGACAGCTTCTGCCATGTCAGTGACATAGGTGCTTTACTTGTGTAGAGTCAGTGTCCCAGCTGTGTCATGTGCCATAGTTATTTGTATCTCTATAATATGACGTTGTACACTGCATACATTGAGTTATGTGAGACATAAGAGGAGACAGACCTTTTGTTTCTCTGCAAGAAAATGTATGTCTCCAAAACCTTAATTGGGTAGTATGAGATGTTGACATTTTACCCCAACCTGACAGCCAAATCAATGTTATTGAAGGCAGCCTGTAGGCATTCGTGACAACCTAAGGATTAATATGCTTAGCCAATTTCAAGATGGTTGCAGCATATCAGCAAGCAAGGTGTGTCAGTTTACACAGCATTTCTGCAACGTCATCTAAGTCATCTAAGTAAGCCATTTATAAGGTACAATTAATTGGTCTCTAATGAGCCCAACTACTTTCTTCACAACAAACTTCACTTAAGATTACCTTAGTGGTTATATTGGTGAGAACATGGAAATTTATTCATGCCTGCTGGACCTAGCCAAGATGAAGTTAAAATTCAACAATGGATGAGCAGGCCACCGAACTAACAATGAATAGAATGTGCAGATGAAGGCACACCTGTAGAGATAGTTCTCACCACACATCTGTTTTCTATACCTTTCTCCTTCCTCTAGTAGTTAAAGTGGAGGATCTGTGAGGCTAATTGTAGCTAATGGACAGGGAACTGACAGATCTGTAATGTGATGCTCCCAGACTAAGTCAAAAAAAGATCTGGTACATTCCCTCTACACCTTTTAAATTTTTACACAATAACATTGGGGATCACTGCTTCATGGTGTAAAGATTGAGGAACCCCTTTATGAAAGTAAGAAGCGAACGCATGGCAGGCTCAGGCTTTTCAGACTACTGCAGAGGCATCTTAAATCATTCAATTGCTAGGCAGACTTTCTATACATTTGGTCTAGATCACTGAAATGGGCTTTCAAACTAGCTATTCTTGCAAATGCCAAGTGAAGCTATCAAAAGGAAAGGATTGTTTATTTTACAGGTACCAATAAGCTGTAAATGTGAAGATGCTAACTTTGATGGCAGAGCATGATACAGAGAAAAACATGGAATTGGATCTTCGGTTTTGCAAGCTGTTATTGTTCATACTGCATTTCTATATACTGTGTCCCACAATTCCAAACAAGATCATCCAGGAATTAATGTAGGGTTAGCTATTTTTTTCTAAGTGCTGACAGCTGCTGTCCTGAGTGTAGTTAAAGCACAAATCAAGCCTATATTTTGTTGTATGTAGAATTAATGATGTATATTGGACATACAAAATGGTATATGAGGAGCAAATGACATCTGGCTAGAACTTGTATTTACATCTCTGTTGTTCCTAGAGGTGAGCTTGAGGGGAGCCACATTTCAGCTCAGGCAATGGTCATTATCTTTTTGCACTTCTCTGTTTTCCCACTTGCTCTAAACTACATCCTTACATCCTTAGTGAAAAAAAAGGGTTAATCAAACTTTTAGCAACAAATTATTTGGAGGTGACTTGCTTTAAATTAGAAATTCTTATTAAAAAGTTCAAGTGTAGCATATTAAAGAAAGTAATTATTGTAAACATAACCTTACCTCCTAAGAAGTAATAAAGTACTTGGCAGGCTGGGGCTTAGTTTATTCAAATTCTCATACATTTTTTGTTAACTCTGTTTTATGTCTTTATATTTAACTTATTCCAGGAAGTTTTTGTCAGAAATCCCATATAAGATCAAGAATCTGAGCTCATGACATTAATATAGTCACAAGATGAAAATACAACTTCAAGATCCCCCTCCTCCTATCTCCCTTTATCTGCACAAAAATAGGAAGCAATATAGCATTCACAACAGGAGAAATGATGTCATTTTATCTATTGAAGAAGCACAGATGACTGAGTGAATAACCTGCACTGATAATATGCTAATAAAGTAACCATGGATGGTGTAAAATAGGATTGACTATGCCCTGGTCCCCCACAGAAAGGGAGCTAGTATGGAAGACAGATATCTACTAGAGACTTTCTCATTTAATGAGTAGTTCATTGTAATTAAAATGAAGATGAAATAGCTTTCACCACTAGCTCCTGAGAGAGTTTATCAAGGCAATAAGAGTACCTCATTTTGATCAAAGAAATTTTATTTCTAGTTAGTTCCTATTCAAATATCACATCTTTCTTCAACCCCCACCCCCCCACACACACACCAGGGAGAAAAATAAAGCATCTCTCTCTTGCTTTTACTTTACTTCACTTTTCTCTTCCACTTAATGCAATTCCACTTATTTTTATTTTTTTAATATACACATGGAATACATTTGTTTTGGAGTTCATATGTCATTGCATTATCTGTGGAATCAAAGAGTCAGTGATTCAGATTTTACTTTTTATTTACATGGAAGACAAAAATATTATAAGAATTCCATAATAGGGGCATTTTAGGAAGCCTAATTACAGTTTTTTGTTTGCATTGTTAAAACTTCTAAATCTCCCTTATTCTGGATTTGAATCATCACTTGACTGCATGTGGCTTTATAGTTTCTCAGGAAATAAAGGCAAGATATATTTTGATTTGGAGTGTCCTTCTCTTTTTCAAATTTACTTTTCACCTATTGTGCTTGGAGAAGGTTTGAAAGAGGATAATGATTATTCCTCCACCAAACCCTACCTAAAAACACAAACCCACTCTGAGGGGGCATGCTGACATGGATTAGATGTGAATGCAGGCAACAGTACACAAGTAGCAAGGTAGGCGGAAATAGGTGGGAGAGTGCTTTATTACATAAAGGCCAGCTCTGGCAGCATTTCCTTTAGTTGGGAATATATTCTTTATATTTGTGGGGCTCTGAAAGGTTATATAATTCTGAGGATCATTACTTTAGCTAAGTTTTCCCCACTTTAGCACTATTTAAAGGACACGTCTACCCCAAAAATTACTGCCACAAAGCAGACTCAAGGCTTCAAGAACTCTTGCTGGTGGAATTCTGGAAAGCAGCCAACTCTCATCACAGATTCTGAAGGCCAGGAAGTCCCAAAAACAGGCTGTCTTACTTAGCTTCAACTGAGCAATTTCGAAAAACAGTTTACTTAAAAAGCAGTTTTGGGGCTTGACAAAACCAAGTCCCCCCCCCCTACTTTCCACTATAAAACCTGATTCTCAGATCCTTCCCAGAGTGCTTTAGGGTTTTGTTGTTGTTTTTGTTGCTGCTGCTGCTGTTTGCTTTGTTTTTTGTTTGTTTTGTTTTATTTGGTATCCTTGGATACCAAGTAGCAGGGTTTCGAGACTTCTCAGATCAATACAAGTCTGCTCTTGCCATTTTGAAGTTGAACCCACTCTATTCTTTCATTTTATTCTGCTGATTGTTTCTTACATTATGGACATGTTGTTCTTTGGTCTGGAACACTGTCTGCTGAGGTGGGCATTATGATTTGGATTTGAACACTCAGTTTAGGGCCTATGTGTTGAAATCTTGATGGGCAGGTATTGGGCTTTCAGTAAGTGATTGCATCTGGAGGATCCTGATCTCATCAGTGGACTCATTTATTGGGCTATTGAGGAATGATGGAAACTTACGAGATGGAACCTAGTTGACAGGAATTGTTCCTTAACACATTTCTCTCAGAGAGTAAACCTTGTCCAGGGTTTTCTTCTCTGTTTCTGTTTCCTGTTTACCATAAGCTTTTCTTCATCACACACTCCATCTTCATACATTTCCTTCAGTGATGCTGTTTACCACAGGTCCATGGGAACTCAGCCGGCTAATTATAGACTGAAACCTTCAAACTCACAAACTGAAAATGAATATTTTGTACATTTAGTTGATTTTCTCCGGTATTTAGTCACAGTGATGGAAAGTTGACTCACTCGTGTCTGACTTACTAATCCATTCTCTGTTCTCTAGGCATAGGCTGTGTTTCTGTCCTCAGTTTCTGGTGAATGAAAATATTTTAAAACATGGCAGTAACACCTTTGAAATTTTGAGCTGGCTGTGCAAAAACCTTGCAATAGACAAATGCACTCTTATGTCAGAGGGGCACATATTGATGTAAGGCCCTTATAGTACAGTTTTTAACACATTTCTTTTCTATGGAACAAAGTAATTTTCATTGATTAGATTTGAAATAAGTGGTCAAGAAAGCAAGATTTGCATTGAAATCCCTTTTTAACTTTTTATGTAATCACAACAGTAAAATAGAAAATACGACATGAAATGACCATTACAATGTAAGTAAAATGTTTACATTAATGCATTTAACAAGCACAGTGTCTTAGACAGGGTTTCTATTCCTGCACAAACATCATGACCAAGAAGCAAGTTGGGGAGGAAAGGGTTTATTGAGCTTACACTTCCATGTTGCAGTTCATTACTAAAGGAAGTCAGGACTGGAACTCAAGCAGGTCAAGAAGCAGGAACTGATGCAGAGGCTATGGAGGGATGTTTCTTACTGGCTTGCTTCCCCTGGCTTGCTCAGCCTGCTCTCTTATAAAACCCAAGAGCACCAGCCCAAAGGTGGTACCACCCACAAGGGGCCCTCCCCACTTGATCACTAATTGAGAAAATGCCCAACAGCTGGATCTCATGGAGGCACTTCCCCAACTGATGCTCCTTTCTCTCTGATAAGTCCAGCCTGTGTCAAGTTGACACACAAATCTAGCCAGTACAATTGACGCCTTGTCAACTTGACACACAAACACATCACTATTAAGCCTCAACCCTTACTTTATTTATCCCCAAGATCTAAATTACTTTAAAAGTCCCACAGTCTTTACATATTAAAAGTTCAATCACCTTAAAATATCCAATATCTTTAAAATTCAAAGTCTTTTAAAAGTTCAAAGTCTTTTAACTGTGGGCTCCACTAAAATACTTTCTTCCTTCAAGAGGGAAACATATCAGGGCACAGTCACAACCAAAAGCATAACTCAACCTCAAAATGTCGAATGTCTGGGATCCAAGTCACTATCTTCTGGGCTCCTCCAAGGGCTTGGGTCACTCCTTCAGTCCTGCCCTTTGTAGCACACAGCTTGTCTTCTAGGCTCCAGCTGCCTGTACTCCACTGCTGCTGCTGTTCTTGGTGGTCATCATATGGTACTGGCATCTCCAAAACACTGTTGACTTCTACTGTAATTAGGCTTCACCAATAGCTTCTCATAGGCTCTCTTCATGGTGACAAGCCTCTGCTCCTATGCATGACCTCTTCAAGTCCTGTGCCATCAATTGCAACTGAGGCTGCACCTTCACTAATGGCCCTTCGTGGCCTCTCACTGTGCCAAGAGCCTCAGCTGCTCTTCATGACCCCTTCATGCCTTCAAAACCAGTACCATCTGGGTGACTCTTACACAGTACCAAGTCTAGCCACCGCACAAAATACAACTGTGGCTATCTCTGGAACACACTCTCTGTGCTCTCAGAAAACACTTCCAAGAATATTTCATCTCAGTGATGCTGGTCTCTTCTTAATCACCGCCAATTTCTTAGCTCCAGCTAACCAGCATCAAGAGTCCCAGTGACACAAAGGTTTGCTTTAGTGGTTCTGGTATCTTGCTACTCACAGCTGATTCTTCAGCCCCAGCTAACCAAAACCACAGAATCTTCACAATCAAACCATGGCCACTGTAAGAGTCTTTAATCTTCCCTCTGAAATTTCACAAGCCAGGCCTCCATCTTCTGCACTGTTCTTAACATTGTCTTCCAAGCTCCTACATAACATTCCACAGCTTTTCTAGCTCAAAGTTCCAAAGTCCTTCCACAATCCTCCCCCAAACATGGTTAGGTTGTCACAGGAATACCCCACTACGCTGGTACCAATTTGTCTTAGTCAGGGTTTCTATTCCTGCACAAACATCATGACCAAGGAACAAGTTGGGGAGGAAAGTGTTTGTTGAGCTTCCACTTCCATGTTGCAGTTCATCACTAAAGGAAGTCAGGACCGGAACTCAAGCAGGTCAGGAAGCAGGAGCTGATGCAGAGGCCATGGAGGGATGTTTCTTACTGGCTTGCTTACCCTGGCTTGCTCAGCCTGCTCTCTTATAAAACCCAAGAGCCCCAGCCCAAAGGTGGAACCACTCACAAGGGGCCCTCACCACTTGATCACTACTTGAGAAAATGCCCCACAGCTGGATCTCATGGAGGCACTTCCCCAACTGAAGCTCCTTTCTCTGTGATAACTCCAGCCTGTGTCAAGTTGACACACAAAACTAGCCAGTACACACAGTATCAATATATTTTTCAGGAAAATATTTAAAATATATTATTATTAATAAATAATATAATTTACTAATGAAACAATCCCACAGCAATAGTAAGTATTAATATAGGGATATTTTAATTTTAAAGATAGCATTAAAATATAATAACATGTTTCAGCATAACACTAAAGTTTTTACTTTTTAAGCTAGAAAATCAAACCAAGTTCATAATGTGGCCATTCAGTACTGTCATAAATATTTTATATGAATCAAGTTTAAAAAGAAGAACACAGACTCAGGGTTTAGTCTAATAATCTGATGACTTGAGTTTTATTCTTTGAATCCATGCAGAGGTGAAAGGAGAGAACTGACTCTACAACGTTCTTCTCTAACTTCTATATAGATTCTGTGGCATGTGTATGCCTCACTTCCATCCCCCCTCTCCCCTCTCTCCCACACACAGAGTAAAGTAATTTATTTTTAAAAATCGTTAATCATACATTTGAGATCTTGTTGCATGATTGGTTGGCCTAGCTGACTTGTGTCTTATAATACACAGATGGTGGAGACAATGTGTGACAGATGTGTTTGAAGGAGAGATCATAAGAGTGTCGATTCCCATTATTCTTATCAGGGACACATCCCTGATGATCTAAGCCTCCCAGTAGCTCCTACCTTTTAAGTGCCCAACCTTCACATAATAGTGACATGGCCTAGAGTGTAAGCCTTTAATACATTGCTCTTTTGGGGATGCTTATACAAATCATAGTCTAAGTATACTAAGACACAAAATCAAACTACATAAAGTTTTCCCTTTTTATTTGTTGGTTTTACATGTATTTAGTGTGTGTGTGTGTGTGTGTGTGTGTGTGTGCTTGTAAGTACACTATGGCATACATGTGAAAGGCAGTAGAAAACTTGCACAAGTTGGCTTTTCTTTTTTCTACCATGCAGGCAGTGGGCCTGGAGCTCAACTTTTACTTGTTGAGCCATCTCAACAGCCTCTTATTGTCAAATTTTAATAGTAGTCATTGGTATTGTTTTGAACTTACAAGTGGTTCCCACATCTAGGCAATTCTGCCAACCAAGTGTCATTTAATAATATAAGCCATTTTGATTCATGGAGATATCACTGTGAATCTAATTAGTTTGTATGATTAATATAGCTTGTTTTAATATTAATGCCTTAAAACACTAGATATTTTTAGTTTTCACAACTGAGGAAGGGGGTGATAGCATCTGGTGTGTGTGGCTAGGGATGCCACTAAACACTCTATAGTGCTCAGGACAAGTCTCTACACTAAAGACTGAAACAGTTCCAAATGTCAATAGCATTGAAGTTGAGAAATTCTAACTTCACCTGACCAAAATATTTCTTCACCTCAGAGGATTACTTGATCTCCAACATTATCTAAACATAAGTATGTAGCCACAAAAAAGCAGAGTCTGCTTCTCAATCTATTTGATCAGTGCTGTTAATTCTCTACAGGTAATGCAATCCCAGACTCTCTGTTTAGAGCAGATTGTTCTCAATATTATAGCTTAGATAGCAAGCCCAGTGCATAAAAACTCAAGACACAGAGGTATTTCTGTGGTATTCTCTGGTCTCACTAAAGCACTAAATGACATAAATGGAATGGACTTCAGTTGTACCCGGGTAAAACTTGTAGCTGTGGAAAATTCCCCAATATGTTAAGATTAATATGTGATTATTTGCATCACGTTTTAGTGCTATGGGTTTTGGCTGATCCCAAATGGTAAGAACTGGTTTCTAGAAATTAAGCTGTCAGGAAGGCAGACAGTAGACAACAGTGTTAGTAAGAAAATATTTACACTAATTGTTTTAGTGACATCTAAGAAGTAAATATACAGAAATCAGACTGGGTAGGAAGAGATGGGTTTAACCAATTTGTTCGTGTGGGTCTGTATTTGTTATTGATTTATGCTAAATGGATTGACAAGACTGTATAAGGTTTTGGCCCCTAGCATGCTAAGGAAGGTAAATGAAAGCAGTTTGATTGTCCTACTTTCTGTGAAGTTCCCATGTAGTAAAATAAGATGCATTCTTGACAGAGCCACACTCATTCTGGGCTTTTCTTTATTCTTCTTTCTTGGGTCAAAAGAAAGGAATTTAAGGCCTACTTTGACATGAATTTGGGGTATTAAATTTCAGTTTCTACATCTTTGTTCTTCTTCAATTTTACTTTTAGTTTTTTTTTTTTTTATTATTTCTTTAGTGGGTTGGTTTGTAAGGAGGGTGTGTGCACATACCATACTACACATTTGCAGATCAGAGTACTACTTGGGGGTGTTGATTCTTTCCTTCTACCATATGGGCCCTGAGGATCAAAACTCAGGTCATCAGGCTAGGGGAAAAGTGCATTTACCTTAGAGCTACATTGTAAGCCCTTTTGTTTGTTCTTATTTTATATCTAGGATGTTGTGGAATTATACTTCCTCTCTAAAAGCTTCTTCCTCTTGTTATTCTGATGGGTCTGTGAAGCAGATCTGATTAGTGAGAGCATATTCTCTTTGTCACAGTGATTATTCATAGATGACAATGTGGCCCAAGAAGAGGGAATTGGAGACGGGCTCCTTTCTCACACTGAGAATGCTGAATCAGAGTAATGAAATCTGTGGCAAAGCTGATAGTTCTCTTCCTCCATGAAGAGAGAGCTTCCCGAAGAATGAACAGATACAGAAAAAATGCAATGCAGAGAGTAGAAAGGAGAGGGAAGGTGACTGACAGAAAAGATTTATCGCTGGATAAATCTATCTGAATCCTAAATCCAAACATAAATCGATACACCTCCTTTGTACTAACTCTAGCTTGGGTTGTCTGTTGCTTGTACCATGAACAGTTTTATGATTAGCACCACTTCTACTGTAAGGAATTCTGTAATTCTCTTTCTACATGATATTGTTTCTCAATCCTGAATTTGCAAAGGACTTATAAATTGATAGTGTGCACTTACACACTTGGTTATGTAATATGGTATATTGTTCTCTACTCATGTTTACATAAATCCAGTCTTTCCAATTATGCTTTTGTTAATTTTTAAAATTATGTATATGTATATACTATTATTTTATGTGAATGAGTGTTTTGCCTGTATGTGTATATGAGCATTGCATGCAGTTTTGGTACACTTGGAGGCCTGAAGAAGATCTCTGATTCCCTGGAGCTTTAATAAAAATGAGCTTGTGATATGCCATATTGGTCCTGAGAATTGAATCTAGGTCCTCTACAAGGGAAATTAGGGCTCTTAATTACTGAGGCATTTCTTTTTAATTCTACTTTAATAATAGAAATATATTCATGGCTTATACAATAGCTGGAACTCAAGTGTTCATTAAGTTAAACTCATTGAGAGAAGAGATGTTGTTTTATATTTCCTACAGTCCTCAACATAGGCTGGTCATATAATGGGTACATACTAAATAGAAGATTTATTTGAACTTCCATTCAGAGATACTGAGCAGCTGAGTAAAGTTCAGCAATCTAAGAACATAACATTTTTAAGAAATATAGGCAATCTGAGTAAAGGAAGGCCAATAGATTACGGAGAGCCTTATGTAACCAGGGGTTTGTCATTTTCATCTTTGTTCCTATTAATATCAAGTGCTATACCTACCAGACAAACAACAGTGTTCTAGTATAAATTGATGAAATGTATGAACAGCTGCATTTCTTATAATAAGCATTTTCCAATGAAGGAAAAGTTCTAAAATTTCCATTGTACAAATGATAAAGCCACATGTGGCAACTGAGTACTGTAAATGTTGCTAGCACAGCTAAATATTTATTTTTATTTAAATGTAATTAATCTAAATGTAAAATAACCACATACAGCCCATGGCTGCTCTGCTGTATTTTGTTTATAAGCACACACAAACATAAAAACCTCAGGGGAAAAACAATTAAGAGTTATCATGAACTTTATTGTATTTTGGGGGAAAACAAATCTAACATTGTTATGGTTGGATACAAAGTATCCACCTGAGTAGCTCATGGGAGAAGGCTTATTTCCCGGGTGCAAGCATTATTCAGTGAGTGCTGAAACCCCATCAATGAATTAATCCGTTGATAGATTTGGAGCTGAATATGCTACTAGAAGGTGGTTCCCAGTTGGAAGAAGTGGGTAGCTAGAGGGTTTTTTGAAGGATATATTTCTTGTCCACAGATATTTGCTTTCTTGTTCTTTTTTCCTGGCTACAAAGAAGCAAATAGCTTTCTTCCACATGTGTTTTCCCCTGTAATGGTTGGTCTCTCCTCTGTCAACATTCCACATGCAGAACGGACTGAAATATCTAAACCAGGAACCCAAATAAAGTCCTTTAACATTTTCACTCTCTGTTATTTTGTCATAATGAAGAAAAACTTGGGACTGGAGAAAATGCTCTGGGGTTAAAGCACTGTTGCTCCCAGTGAGGTTTGGTTCCCAACACCTGTAAGGCAAATAACAACCATCTGTAACTCTAGTTTCTGGGAATCTAATATTCCCTCTTCTGATCCATAGGTACTGCATGCATGTAGTGCACAAACATAAATGAAGGCAAAACACCCATACCTATAAAATAAAAGTAATTACATTTAAAAAATATAATGAAAAACTTAGAGATACAGGTCTTCTCCTAAGACCGCACTAGAATTTTACCTATGTGGAGATTGCTCTGATTCTGGCTTCTACCCCATCTTTACTTCATATTCATCAGAATTAAAAAAAGGATTCTTTCTAATGTACTTTTTATAATATTATAATCAATTTGATGAACTACATTATAACCCATTATATCTAATTCATAAGCTTGATAATACTTTTGAGGAAAGAAGTCATGCCTTACTCATCTTTATTCATTTAAATTTGTTTTTTATTCTGACCACGTCAACATTAATAGTTTAAATTTCTTCTGTTTAGGTCCATCACAATTTTGTCATGACAGTCTGAACAGATCAATACATTACTATTTAACCAAATGTGATTCAACTTGCATTATAAACTCAGAAGTAATGCTGCTCTAGGATAACCCTTAAGCTGAAATCTGATAATATAGAAGCTAGATAATGAGAAAGAATTAGTAACAAAAGGAACTAGTAGTTCATGTGAATGATACTACACAGAGCTGGTAAAATGAAAGGCTTTACCACTCATGGGTCCTAAATATGAAAAGGTGCAGGCAGGCTGAGGATGAAGACTGCTCTCCACTATGGAAGTGGAGGTAGTATTCTGAGACTACCTTGGAGCCTCCAAAATGAATCTGTCTGAAGAATTTGAGGCAAAAGAATGGCACAGTTAGCTTTAGATTTAGGAACTTCACTTCGCTGCCTGAAGTTGAGGTGCAGCAAAATCTATTCTGAATGCAGAGAAGACTACCGTAGTTGTTCTGATTAAAATGGTGTACACCACAGTCTCCAATCCCAGGCGCTCTAACATGCCCAGGACCATAGGATCAGGGGTGAGGAGGTTACAACATCTGTCCCAACATCAGGAATTACTGGGACCAGTGGGACCAAGCATGTGGGAACTCTCTCCTACCAGTGGCATGTGTTCCTTCCAGTCTGCCTGGGCCGGTGCCCTGAGCAGACCTTGGGCTCAAACTCCATAGCCAGTCCCACAACAACCAGAGGAAGCTCCACTCCCAGGTGCTTTTACACACCCAAGATCCCAGGATCACTGGATCTCAGGAGCTTGGTCACATGCAGGATCTCAGGGTCCCAGAGGCAGCTCAACTCCCAGGAGCTCAGACACACCCAGTATCTCAGGATCATAGGATCTCATAATCATAGGATCACAGAGACAGCTTGACTCTGAGGAGTTCTGACACAACCAGTATTACAGGAAGGACAGGCTCCTGTCAGATATTGTGAGGGTAGGCAGCACTAGAGATAACTAGATGGTGGGAGGCAAGTATAAGAACATAAGTAACAGAAACCAAGGTTACTTGGCATCATCAGAACCTAATTCTTCCACCATAGCAAGTCCTGGATACACCATCACATAAGAAAAGCAAGATTTAGCCCTAAGATCACTTCTCATGATGATAATAGAGGACCTTGAGAAGAAACTGGAGAGAACATTCATTAGCAGTTTGATAGCACATCTGAAACCTCTAGAACAAAAAGAAGCAAATACACCCAAGAGGAGTAGATAGCAAGAAATAATCAAACTCAGGGCTGAAATCCACCAAGTACAAACAAAAAGGACTATTCAAAGAATCATCAAAACCAGGAACTGGTTCTTCAAGGAAATCAACAAGATAGATAAACCCTAGCCAGACTAACCAGAGGATACAAAGAAGTATCCAAATTAACAAAATCAGAAATGAAAAGGGAGACATAACAGAAACCAATGAAATTCAAAAAGTCATCAGATCCTACTACAAAAGTCTATACTCAACACAACTGGAAAATCTGGATGAAATGGACAAATTTCTAGACAGATACCAAGGGGTAGGATACCAAGTACCAAAGTTAAATCAGGATCAGATAAATGATCTAAACAGTCCCATAACCCCCAAAGAAATAGAAACAGTCATTAATAGTCTTCCAACCAAAAGATGCCCAGAACCAGATGTTTAGTGCAGAGTTCTATCAGATGTTCAAAGAAGATCTAATACCAATACTCTTCAAACTATTCCACAGTATAGAAACAGAAGAAACAATACCCGGTATGTTCTATGAAGTCACAATTACTCTGATACCTAAACCACACAGACTCAATAAAGAAAGAGAACTTTAGACCAATTTCTCTTATGATTAGCGATGCAAAAAATACTCAATAAAATTCCGTCAAACCAAATCCAAGAACAAATCAAAACAATCATCCATCATGATCAAGTAGGCTTCATCCAAGGGATGCAAGGATGGTTCAATATATGGAAATTCATCAATGTAATCCACTATATAAACAAACTTAAAGAAAAAAACATATGGTCATTTTATTAGATGCTGAGAAAGCATTTGACAATATCCAACACTTCCTCATGATAAAAGCCTTGGAACATCAGGAGAGTCCCTTGGTCCTCTGAAGGTTTGATGCTCCAGTGTAGGGGAATGCCAGGACAGGGAAGTGGGAGTAGTGGGTTGGTGAGCAGGGGGAGGAGGGATGGGATCGGGGGTTTTCAGAGGGGAAATGAGGAAAGGGGGTAAGATTTGAAATGTAAATAAAGAAAACATCTAAAAAATGTTCTTTTCCATTTTCTTACTAAATTAAGCTCTGCTAAATTACCTGAAAAATTATGATTGGTTAACAGTTTATGAGAAAGGCTTGAAAGCTGTGATGCTTTTGAGTGAAGAAATCTGTTTAAAACATTTAAGAACATGGTGTTTTTCATTTTCAAGGGATAGCTGTCATATAGTTCGTCCAGAATCAAGTGGTTAACTGTGGGCTGGGTATATGTCTCAGTGATTAAGAACACTTATGGTTCTTCTAGAGGACCCAAGTTCTGTTCTCAGAACCTGTGTGAGGCAGCTTCCAAACTTTTGTATCCCAGCTCTGGACCTTTGTAACTCCAGCTCTGGGGATATTCTATGTTTTTCTTTTCTGGACTGTGATGGTACTTTATGTACACACACACACACACACATACACACACACACACACACACACACACACAGAGAGAGAGAGAGAGAGAGAGAGAGAGAGAGAGAGAATTAAAATTTAAGAGAAACATTTTAAAGAGGTTGACCAAATGATTTCTTCAGTTACCTTTAATCTTTATTTAACTTGTCTTCTTACTTCTTCAGTGTTCCCTAGACTTTTAGCAGGCCACCTTTATCCAATTTTTGTCAATAGCCTGAGTGCATTTTCTAAAGTCTTTCTTTTAACTTTGAGGGCTTTTCTACTGAATGTCTGGAATAATTTTGCAAACCCATTTTGTCAGATTGCTTGTTTTAACATCAGTAGAAACAATGAATATATGACCTCTCCTAGAAATTTATCATGACTTAATTTTTAAAAAATATACTTTTGGTCTTATACAATGCTCTTTTTTGTATTTTTAGATAATTTCATATATGTTTGCATCATTCCCTTTTAGATTATATTTTTCCATGAAACAGAAACTATGTAAATTTAATTCAGCTCAGATTGACCCTTAGAAACAAACCTACAAAATGGGCATATGAATTGTGTGTGTTTGTGTATGTCTTACAAGTTGTGTATGTGTAAAAACTCAAATGTGAAACTAATTCTCTCCTTTTATGGGGTGATCCAGACTCAAACTTGTACATTTAATACTGACATATCAATGACAGTGAAAAACATACCTTTTGATTTTAGTATGACTTTAGGGAATATGAGGGTAGGCTTGGACTATCATTGTGATTATTAATAGCACAATTTAATATGACCAATATCCTGAGAATGAAATGGACAGAAAACTAATACACGGACAGCTCTCTGCCATTACCTATCTACTTTCAGTTCAAATTAGTGTACATTCCGTTTTCATTACAACAGAGCAAAGTGGAAACAATGGGTCTCTTGTAACCACAAATCAATATATAAACCCTGATCAATGGAAGTGAAGCTCTCCTGGATATCTGAAATATTTTTATGCATTTTTGCAGATGCCACAGCAGGAAGCAATCCATTAGATTTTGAAAAGTGGAAAGCCAGTAATGATAGGCTGAATGTCAACTTCATATATCCCATATACTTCTTGGCTAAGAACTAGATTTTCTGTGTTCTCCTTTTTATTATCAAAATGTTGATACTCTGAATTATTCACATACAGTAAAATCATATCTGAATTCTATGTATCTATCTGTCTCCTGCTGTATCTTCATTTTATGTTTTCATGCATTTCCCATGAGAACATTGAGACATATATCTACCCTCAGATTTTTTATTGCCTGAAATATGAAAACCCTAATATTGATATGAGAATGTTATGAAGATTAATCTTTTGAAATAAAAAAAAACAAAAGAAAGCATAAATGTGATAAAGCCATTCCTGTAAACTTCTGTTCTCCCAGTACAAGCAGAAGCTAGCTGCGTGGTAAATTTTGCTTGATGGGCAAAGGTGCTTCTCTTCTTACAGTAGATTCTGAAATCCTCCTTTCCACAGAAGGGCTTCAGGATGAGACTGTGATTAGTCATAGACTGTAGCTGTCATACTTTATCACTTCATAGCCAAATGAAATATCATAGCATAACATGAACTGGGGACAAATTTTAAGGCCTATACCTATACCTATGACCAAGATTTATGACTTGTATAACTACAAATCACAAGATGACTCATTCAGTAGGAAATATGTATTAAAATATTAAGCCATAGGTACCCAGTGAAACAAAAGTCTTTCAATTATCAACTTAGCATGCATATGTAAGAATTTATGCCAAGTGAGGCAAACAGCACATTCATGAATAAGTATTTGCCTTTCTTTCTAAGGCTGATATTTTTTGATATATTTGATATATTTTTTGATATATTTCAGACATGATATATTTCATGTCTGAAAGGAAGGGCTATGGTATTTAATGGTTAATCAGGTCCTAGAAATGCTGTGTATTCCTTTTAGGCAGGTGAGGTAGATCTCTAGGGGTTTGGAAATACTGTATTCCCTTTGGGGATGTTTCTCTTTGAACTTACTTTGCAATTTAGCTCCTCTACTAAGAAGTGAACCCTGAAGGAATTTGAATTTGTTACCCAGGGAAAGAAAGTTTGTCAAAATGTGCTACTTAGATTGTTAAATGATCCCTCTGGCTATGACTGATATTTAAAAACAGTGCTGTGGGGTTAGGGATGGATGAATAAGGAAGGCCTGGTGAGGAAAAATGACTGCTACAGTGGAGGGTGAGACATGGGCTCCATTGGATAGTTCTGCTAGGGGAAGAGCTGAGAAAGGTGAGAAGAGGTTATAGAAGATTTGTGTCCGGTGAAATCAAGTCAATTGTCCCACTGGGAATGCAGAGGAAAAAAAAAAACTAATGATATTAAACCTTAGCATGCTGCAGAAGTATTCCAATTCAACAGTCGCTTGTAATTATTAGGGCTCTGCAGGCCTCTGCTTGTTCTGCTGCATCCTATAGTTTTGCTGAATGGTTTAGCTCATCTGCAGTAAGGAAATATGTAAAAAGCAAAGAAAAAAAACCAACCAAACATACAAATAAAAAACAAAACAGAGCTCAATGAATTTAATAATCTGTGGTTGGCTTGACTGCCTTAGGAGAGGATTCTAAAAATGTATAAATTATTTCAGGGTCACTTAAATAGCCAGCAAAGACAATAGCTGTTGGTTAGTGTAATGAATGTTGAAGCTAGCTCCAAAATCATACCCCACCCTCTACCTAGAAAAAAAAAAAAGAAAAAAGAACGAACGTTTGCAGCTCCTGCGAATACATTTATTTATAAAGTGCTTAGAGAGCAGAATAGTCTAAAATTGTGGGAAGCTACAGTCTGGTGAGCAAAACTCAGTGAAATATTATTTGCTTGGGCTGTAGGTGTTCCTCTCCATGTCCTTTTAATGTAAATGTAATGAGCACTCCCATCCTCCAAACCTCAGATGTCAATATGAACAGGTGTTACACACACACAAGTTCTCAGACCACTGCCCATTTCAGGTTCAGGAGCAATTAGGGCACTGGAAGAACAATGGAAAATTTAACCTTAAATGCTCAGAAGGAAAAATCTTAGGCATTATTTAGAACTATTTAAAAAAGAAAGAGTGCTTGTAGGGGTGAAATGGTAAGTCTTCTAAGAAGTGGGGCATATAAAATTCTTTAGAAGTTGAGTTCAGTAGCTGTATTGGTTAGAATAATTATTTTTAATTATTATTATTCCTCTTATTATTATTACTATTATTTTGTTATTTTGTTCAAGCCTAATTATCCCATAGGAAATCACTATAGGCATGCCTTCATCATGTGTTGTATCTTTGAAATCCAGAATCAGCGTTTTGAATATAGCAGTATAATTTAACCCACTTATGCATGCCAGAGTATATAGAGATGAAAATTTTGGTCTGCTAAATACATTATGTGTAGCATTTTGGTATAGCAGGGTCTCAAAGCTCTGTGGTACACTGCCTCTTAGACTGTTTTATTGAGTTAGGAAGTGCTGTTCCTTTTTCTTTTTTCTTTCTTTCTTTTTTTCTAATCCCATCTGAATTTACAGTTGATGTTCCAATGCAGCCATAGGGGAGAAAATAACAGAAAAGGTGTTTGTTTAATGCTTTTTGAGCTTCTTAGTCACTTTAATATTTGTGTATATGTATGTTATGAGGTGTCTATGTATAAATGTTCACATACATATGGGGACATATGCATTTATAGGTACATTTGCACGTGTGAGATTATTGAAGCCTTGGGTCCATGTTGTATACTGAGGGAAGGTCTATCTTTTGGTGAAATCAGAGCTTGCAGTAGTTTCAACTAATCTGTCTAGCCAGTTTGTCCATCCAAGCACATATTATCTCTGCCTCCCTATGCTGAGATAACAGGGAGGCCAACATGTCTACCCAGATCTCTCTCTCTCTCTCTCTCTCTCTCTCTCTCTCTCTCTCTCTCTCTCTCATTTTATTTAAGCAGCTTCTCATTACATAGCCCTGACTGGCCTGGAATTCACTATGTAGATCAAATTATCCTTGAACTCAAAAAGATTTTCTCCTGACTCAGACTCCCTAATGCTGGAAATAAAGATGTATTCTACAATACCCAGCATTTCCCAAGCTTTACTGGGTACCGGGGAATCAAACTGATCCTAATGCTTGCAGGGCAAGTGGATATTTTTTTAATCTACCTACTTCCTCAGCTCCTAGAAATGTCTTTAGAATGTATCTTAGTCTTTCTTATTCCTTGAAAGCCATTCTTTTGTACTCAGAAATCTTTATTTGAATATGAGTACACATTTATGAAGGAGGTAACCATATCAGGTTGGTATGACTATAATTTTCTTTCTCTAGAGAGTGAAATTACTTCATATATACCATACCCATCTAGTTCTGAAGAGAAATGTGCTCCAGTTGCCTGAACAGAAGATCAAATTCTAGTGAATTGGGATCACTGTAAATTAACAGCAGAGATTTGACATGAGCACATCTGACCACTTTCTAATCTTTCAATCATTTAGGAAAGATTTTTGTAAGGGAGTGCAACACTCTTTCTTGTTGCCGCCAGCGGCCACATAGGAACCGGGTTACCTGGAAGAGAATTCTGAGGTTAACGGGAAGGGGGTGAAAGAGAAATGAGTCAAGAGGACAGTTGCCCATAGAGACCGACTTTACTATCATTAAGCCAATATTTATAATCTTAGGAAAAACCACCCTGCCCCCCAAATGGCTGAGAGTTCATAGATCTTCTTCTCAGCGGGTTGTCTGCTTTCAGTCATGCAGTTTTCTGTTGGTCTCTGGGTGGAGCTGCGCTGTATTGTTATCTTGAATAGGCTGGAGATAACGCCTGGGGAAGGGTGGGGGTTGCCAGCCAGGAAGGTCACAGGTAAATGCTGTGGGGGGAAGGGACAATTCCCCCTTAATTATTACTTTTTAACAACTCAGTGGATATAAGTATATTCATCCAATGGATGATGGGCTTTTAGACCAGTGAGGGAAAACAGAGGTCCAACCCCCTTAAACGTTAACAACATCTTTTTCAGGGGAGGGGGGAATTAGACTGCCTTAATAATTTAAGGACAGTCTCTCAATGTCAACCCCCATGCAGCTGGACGTGCTTTTCAGGGAAATTTGGAGACAGGATTTTTTGTAACCTTGCTTTGGAGTTCAATGTTTTAAATATTTCTATTATGCGCATGGTTTCAGTGGTTCAAATTCTAGGTGCTATCTAAGTGTTATGATTTCCTTTTCGCTGATTCCATAGAGACTGTTAATTTCTGTAACTGTGGTTCTATTTTTCATTTAGGCCTCTTAAGGCTGCCTGGCTTTACATGTAATGGTTTGCTGGGGGACACGCTCAGCTGTTCTTTCTTGGTTCTCTCTTGAAGGTAAGAGTGTCAGCAGGGGCAAGAAATCTAAGGTTGCTGTATAATAATAAAATGTTTAACCATCTTAAGTCTAAGTCACCTTGCTGTAGTTGCTGATCTGCCCATCTGAGTTCCTCAGAGGCCAGAAGCTGCAGTCTCTGGCATTAACACCTCATCTTTAAACATCAGGGAATGTATTAAGTAATGGATTAATTGCTATAGCCTTTTCCCTCTTGTTGCGATGCCTCCTGCTTTTCAGGCTAGAGGGAAGTTTGGAGCAATATAGTTCTGTTGAACCAGGAGAGGAGCATCACGCTTACAGAAGGAAAAACTTTTACACAAGAAAATATGGATAAAACTCACATAAATTCATATGGAGATTCATGCATACACATTCTTAAATCTCCATTTGAACCAATTGGGCTCAGCTTTCATACTATTTCATAATTACGATCTTACACACAGACATAGAAAGACACACTGGACACAGACAGATACACAGACACACAGACACACAGACACAGACACACATAGAGACAGACACACATGCACACATACACACACACACATACACACACACACACACACACACATTCATACTTACATTTCATACAAATTCATGTATATGGAACAAAAGACAAATTACCAGTGCAGAACAAACTCACTCATTCTGGATGAAAAATGAGCTCCAATCTTTATTGCATAGAGAAAGAAAGATCTTTCTACCCTGTTATTGCTAAATTAACTAAAACCAACTCTGTAAGAAGAAAGCTTTGTTCTCATTAGTAACACTAAGCCTGCCTTGCTATTAAGAAAAGACCTGTTCTGTCCCATGGTAAGGAGAAGCTTTCCTGCTCCTTCTGCTCTTTCTGCAGCTTTGTCTTTTCTCTTCTCCTTTGCATTCTGCATATTCCTCTCTTAATGTTATAAGTTGCCTTATAGTTTCTAATTATTGCATTCTGCATTCTCCTTCTATTGTTACTTTTTCTCCTACTTTGATGTAACAATGCTCTTACTCCCAATGACTTCACTTCTATGTTCTTGTGTTCTGTTCTATCTAAAAAACTTCCCTTGGTTCTGTTTCCTCTCTAGGTCTTCACCTCTGTCCTCACGTCTTTTAGAATACATGATCACATGGTAAAAAGTTCACCACAAGTTTACACATAAATTCAAAACATAAATACAATAAGAAGCTTACTACACATAGTGTTTACATGCATATCCATTGAGAATAATTATCTTTCTGAACATTCATTATCTGTCACAAGCTCAAAAAGGTTCATGGAAAGTTAAAAACAATAATTTCTGGGACTAAGGTATTAGTGAAGTTTTGTATAGATAAACCCAGTCAGTATTTTACCTTTTGTCCTTGTACCTATAGTAAATCCTTAGTTTCCTTTTTATGACCTTTAGTTAATGGTTTTACAAAGTTTTGGAATGTGTTCTGAGTAATAGATGCCTTCTTGTTATCTCAAAAGCAGTTAACTGGTGACACTTTAAGACTTTCAGGGTTCTCATTGAAGTTTTGCCATCAGAAAAGATATACTAACAGTCTTATTATAAAAGAGCATAATAATTACTATAGTTTTATGAATTCTTATAGGATCATGATTAAGTATTAAGAAATCATCTAGGTCTATATAGCACCACTACACGACAATACATTTTTATTGTTCTGCACTGATCTACTCAAAAGGATAGGTTAATACCTAGTGATTATTATATATAAACAGGAAAAGCATATTAATAACATCAATCTTTCCTAAAATAAAATCCCCATGAACATTCCCTACAGGAGCAGATCCATCATAGATTTTAATCCAAGGTGAAACCATCTCAGGAAGATCACCTGCTAGTTTTTAACTTCTCCTTGTTGGCTTGGCTTCTGGCAATGATTATCTTCATATCTTAATAAAACAAAAATTGAATTATATGCACTACTGGGCAAGCATGACATGACTTCTGCTAGCATATGTAAGGTGTGAAAACCTGAGGGAAAATACTATTCAACTGAAGTTCCACTTGAGCACTCTGCAGTGCTCTAGAAATTAGTTCCATCCTAACAGCATCAATAGAGGTAGATACTGAGAAAGGAGATCACTGATTTGAGCCTAATTAAAAAGACTTGATAAAAATGCCAGAAAGCCAGATGGTGAAGTCAGTTTCGTAGTGCTGTGCCAGTTCAGGGCTGGACTATGTTTAACATTTGGTACTCTGCTAGGGTGGATTGATTATATCAGCAGCAGCATCCCCACCCAAACATTTTGTTAAAACTGTTAAGTTTTGTTTTTCAAATTCTTCCATGCTTCTGTATCAAAAAAGAAATGAGGCTGAAAAATCTATACTACAGTCAAATTCTGACGCTCTACAGGAATATCAGTACTTGATTATTATTGAATATCACCACTATTCACCTGAAAACTAAATCATAAAGCTATTACAATATAAGAGCAAACAGTGATGTAGCATTTCTTGAGGAAATGGCTCATCATCTTTCTTTAAAATATCAACTGATTATTCCAAAACATCGCTTGGATTAGACACTTAAATAAACAGTACCCAAATTTAACCAACAGCATTTTATTATTGTAAATACAAATTGTAGCAATTAGAAAATTCATCAGATTTCAGACTAATAGATAAGCCTTTTAAGAAAATGTTTCAATAACATTGAAATGTTATTGAAATGTACAGCATCCCTACCAATAACAAAGAAATAATGAAATCAGCAGTTATCTTCTCTCCATCGAGATCATGGTGCAGCATAAATGAATGATGAGCAGAGACCCTGAAAGAATATTTATTAGTAAGTATTGAGTACTATTAAAGAGCTGAACAGAATTAGTAATTGTCTTATCCAGAGAAGATAGGAGGAAAAGTTCACAAAAATATAAGACTTTCATTGATATCTAACTTTGTCTCTAGACATTAGTGAAGCCTTGATTTATATTCATTCGTCATGCTCTTCCGTTTGTTTTTCTTTCACATATATGGGTCATTTATAGGTAACCATAGATTCCCAAAATGCCAGCACAGAGTAAATAGATCTTGTTTCTCCCAGCTAACAATAAATGTTTTGGATTTATAGTCTTCCATTTCCAAAGAGCTCAGAAGGAAGACATTGTGTTACCTAATTCATCTGCAGACCCTATAACAAAAAAATGCAGACAGTACAAGGGGCACAGCTAATGATGTTGGGCATATGCTAGGCTGCAGCTAGTGGGATGTTAACTCTCTGTTTCAAAATAAAATTCAATCAATACTACAATCTCTGGTATCTGTTATGAAAGCCTTTCAAGACAATTTATCTAATAGAAATTTGTGAAATATATTTGTGAATCTACCTTTCCTGGAACCGTATGAGCCATAAAACGTATGACCCTTTTAGAGGTTTTCATGCCTAAGACAAACAGATGGCAGATAAAAACACTTGTTAAAGTGTTCTTCTTTTGAAAAAATATGTTTTAAAAAGCAGTTTACAATGAAGCAGTCTTCCTTATGTCAGAAAAAGAAACAAAATATATTTTATTATTTTATGTGCACAAGTGTTTGCTTGCACCTATATCTGTGTATCGCTTTTGTGTATAATGCCTGCAAAGGTCAAAAGAGGACATCAGGATCCCTGGAAGTGGAATTACAAATGGTTGTGAGCCACCATATGGGCACTGGGAACTAAGCCTGGGTCCCCTGTACTATGAGACAGTGTTCTTTACGGCTGAGATATCTCTCCAAGCCTCTTTTTATGGCATTTTTATACACACTTTATTTTGATTTATTTTTACTCTCTCACCTGACTCCACTCCTCCCACCTCTCTGTTTCTTTGTCCTCACTCCTTTCTTTCACTCTACTCTTTCACTCCCAGTATCCCCCTTTCCATTTTCATAGCTTATGTATTCTATTATCTTCTCAAACCCTTATTTAAGCTTCCCCTCTTTTTCCCCCCACAAACTTTTGGGCCCCGTTGTCGTTTCCTGGCCCTGAAAAAAGACAGCCTTATAAACAGTGCTGGCAAAACTGGATATACATCTATAGAAGAATGAAATTAGATCCATGTCTCTTACCATGCATAAAAATCAATGCAAATCCCCTTCATTTAAAACTGGAAACAATGCAACTGCTAAAGGATGTTAATACAGGCAAGATATTTCATAATAGAATACCCATAGTAGGAGAAATAGTGCCAATTGACAAATGGGACCACATTAAATTGAAAGACTTTTGCATAGCAAAGGAACCTATCATCAGTGGTAAGAGGTAGCCTATAGAATAACTTTACAAAATACGCATCAGAGAGTGGATTAATATAGTGATTTTCAACCTTTCTAATAATGGAACCCTTTAATACATACAGTTCCTTATGTTGTGGGTACCCCAACCATAAAATTATTTTTGTTGCTACTTTGCAATTGTAATTTTGCTATTATTGTGATTTACTATGTAAATATCTGTGTTTTCTGATGGTCTTAGATAACTGTGTAGAAAGGTCCTTTGACTCCAGATGGGTTATCACTCATGGATTAAGAACCACTAGATTATATAAGGAAATACAAAAATTAAGCAATAAGAAAACAAAATCATCTAGTCAGTAAATGGGTTGAAGAGCTGAATAAACAAGTCTCAAGGAAAAGAAAGAAAAACTAAGGAAAAAGAAAGAAAGAGATAGGCAAATGGCTAATAATTTTAGACAATTTCAACATCCATACCCATTAGAGAAATACAATGCATACAAAAGCTACAGTTTTTCTTACCAGCTAGTGTGGCTAATCAAGAAAATAAATGACAACAGATGGTGGGGATAGGGTATAGAAAGCGAGCCTTTATAGTTGTTGCTGGGAATGTACAGCCACTATGGAAACCAGTGTAGAAGTTTAAAAAAATAAACAAACTTAGAACTAGATAGATGATTCAGCAACACGAATCCTAGGCATATTCTTAAAATACTTTGTATCCTCCCATAGAGATATTTGCATATCATATTTATCAATTATTTTTTACAATAGCAAGAAAATAGAATTGACACATGGATAATAAAAACGTGATAAATACACATATTGCAGAATTTTATTTAGCTGTAAATAAAAGTAAAATTTTAAAACTTGCCAAAAGATGGATAGAACAGAGAAGCATATTAGTGAGATAATCCATGATCAGAAAGATAAATACTATTTCTTCTCTTTCATATGTAGATCCTGCTCTATACCTACTAAACTATTTATTGTTGGATTTATAGAGACTTTATTCTTTTTGTAAGTAGTTTTCATCTTAGCCAAATTCCAAGTACAGTTTTCTATGTATCTTTGTTTTCATATATTGCGTAAGGTATTTTGGAGGAGATTTGGATATTTGATACCACTTACTTAGAATGTGGTATATTTGCTCCAACAGCTACTAATGGGTTCTTTATTGGACACATTTATTCATGTACAAATGACAAAATACAACTATCATCATACTTATAAAAAATCAAGTGTGTTGAAACATTTTATACAGAGTCTACTTGTGAATTGCTCATCCTGCTTTACAAGTACATTCAACAGTATTCTTCCATGGCTTCAGTTTCAGCTCCTACATCCAGGTTCCTACCCTGTTTCAGTGTCTGCCCTGACTACTTTGATGATAAAATGTGATGTGGAAGTATAAGTAAAATAAACACTTCTCTCATCAAGTTGTTTATGATCATAGCATTTTATCACAACAATAAAATTCCTAACTAAGACAGAAATTGGTACCAGGAGTATCAGAGCCCTTGGATGTGTACCAATGAGAGCTGCAAACAGGAAGTGTAATGAGCTGAAAAAAGAGATTCATCTTGCAAAGAGCAAAGCCTGAAGAGTGGAGCTATCTTAGCTCTCTGGCATTGGGAATAGAGCTACAGGATTTGGAATTTGCCTTGGTAAGTTTTTCTCTTCCTTTGGCCTAATATTTCCTTATTGTAGCCAAGTACTCCATTTTGGAATGGTGATGTATATTCTGTATCATAGTCTGTTGGGAGGATGTAAGTTGCTCCTTGATTTTATAGGAAGTTACAATTAATATATTGTTTTGAGTCTCAGAAGAGACTTGAACTTATAAATTGAGATAAGAACTGCAAGGCGCTGGGGACTTTTGAATGAACACTAAATACATTTTGTATTATAATATGCCACAGCCTATGAGGGCATGAGAATAGAATTTTTCTTTCAGTAAGAATGGCCCTCAAAGGCTCACTTATTTAGATACTTGCTTTCCGGTTGTTACAACTGTTTGGGAAGTATTATGAAGTATGGACTTGTTGGAAGAGCTGTGCCACTGGTGTCTGAACTTAGGTCTCAAAAGATCTGCTTTTTCTCAGTCTGCTTTTTCTCTTCCTCATGATTTTTCTCTCAAGATGTGACCTCTCAGGTGTTACTCCTGCCACCTGTTGAATGCCATCATGGACTCCAACCCTCTGAAACCATAAATTCAATGAAATATTTTCTTCTGTATTTTACTGTGATCTCAGTGTTTTGTCGCAGCATTTGAACAGTAATTAAAACACCGTTAAATTACTGTGTGATGCATTCCAGTCCATCCTGCACTGTGCATCAAAGTTCAAGTCATTCAGTTATCTGCTTTCTGTTCCTCTAGATTAGTGTATGTTTTCTACAGTTCTCTATAAAGAAATACACATAATCATTTTTATTACTGAGTAGTGTTCTATGTTGATACCACATATTATTTATTGACTCACTAAATATTGGCTCAACATTTTTGTACAAATAAATGCACCTATTAACATCGTAGGTAGGGTTCTATAAATATGTATTCGCCTTTCTCTTGGGTAATTACTTAATAAAATATTTGAATTACTATGTGTGGATTTAAAAAGAAATATAACATATATCAGAAGAAGTTGCCACTAATTACAAAGGCATTTTACATCCTACTATCAATGAGAATCCAGTTATAACATATCATTAATATTTTGAATTATTGACATTTATATTTTATTTTGTAGGGGTCATTTTAATATGCCCTAGTAGTAAACCATTATAGCATAATTTGTGTTTCCCTAATAACTGCTATGTTGAATATTTCCTCATTTGATTATTAATTTGCACCACAATATTTATTTTGGTTAAAAATAATTTTTTTCTATTTTGTGAAGAAGGCTTTTATATGATGGAGTTTCATGTTAGAAATTGGTATCTACTTAATACTGTAATATGTTTTTCTCTGTGATTTACAGTTTTTACTTTATTAAAGGTATGTTTTAAAGAACAATATTTTCATTTTGGTAAGGCTAATAAATGTTTGTAGATATTACTACCTGTGATTTTTCAAAAATATTTTGTGGAGACTAAACTCAAAATATTTTCTTTATTCTAAATGTTTTGTACTAAAGGAGGTACAGATCTGGTATCTTTAACTTAGAAAATTCTTTTATTGTAAGTATTAGCACATATTAATTATAAAGGGTAGTGTTATGTCTTCCAGGTTCACTCACTTTCCTAAAAATGAAATAACTTTGCTCCTTTTTATGGCTATATAGTTTTCTATTGTGTGTATACATCATATTTTCTACTTACAGTATTTAATAGAGCTCTGGTTTATTTTACTAAATCTTGCCATATAACAGATAATATTCATTGTTTTCTATTTGCAGTAATTCCAGGAAAATTTGTTGAAATTATTTTTCTTCCCACTATTCGAGTGCCTTGACAATCTTGTTGAGAAAGTATTAATACTATATATCTTATTTTTGTTTTCATTCCATTACTCAGTTTCTATCTTTTAATTCATATAATATTCCAGTATAACTGCTCTGTAATGAATCATGCAATTTAGTACAGTAACCCCAACTTTCTTCTTCATTTTGTGCTATTTTTATTGCCATTGGCTTTAGTTGAATTCTATTGTGGTCAGAGAATGTACTCTGTAGAATTTCAAAGCTTTTTAGATATACTGAGATCTATTTTATGGTTATTCAAATGCTTAGATATACTATGGTTATGGAAATAAATGTATACTTTTTGTGATAATAACCTACAATTATCTATAAATATCAAGTAATTCAGCATTGCTGTTAGTGCTGTTGAGATCCTTTATATTCATGACTAATATTTGAATAGATATCTCAGAATTTTCTGGTATTTTTAAGTCTTCTACTGAGTTTGTAATTTTGTTTCTTCATGTACACTTGAGCATATTATCTAGACAAATTAATTATATTACCATTGCAAAATATTTTTCTTTGGCTTTTGCAATACTTTTTATCTTAAAGTTTCATTTAACAGGTATTCATACAGCTTCTGTGGCCTTCTTAGGTATTCCATTTGAAAATATATTAAAACATATATATATATATATGTTTATAGTGTGCCTATTATGAATAGGCTATATCTGATTCATAATTTTTTTGTATGTCTGACATTTGTTTTTGTGCATATATTCCATTATTTAATGTAATTATCGATATGTTTGTCTTTAGGACTATGACCTTTTTTCCTTTTTTTTTACTTTTTTATATTAGATATATTCTTCATTTACGTTGCAAATGTTGTCCCCTTTCCTGCATGTGTCCTTATTGCATGCTGGGGAATCCGCTGGGTATATATGCCCAGGAGTGGTATAACAGGGTCCTCCAGTAGTATCATGTTCAGTTTTCTGAGGAACCGGCAGACTGATTTCCAGAGTGGTTGTGCCAGCTTGCAACCCCACCAACAGTGGAGGAGTGTTCCTCTTTCTCCACATCCTTGCCAGCACCTGCTCTCTCCTAAGTTTTTGATCAAAGCCATTCTGACAGGTATGGGGTGAAATCTCAGGGTTGTTTTGATTTGCATTACCCTGATGACTAAGGATGTTGAACATTTCATTAGGTGCTTCTCAGCCATTCAATATTCCTTAGTTGAGAATTCTTTGTTTAGCTCTGTGCTCCATTTTATCATAGTTATTTCGTTCTCTGGAGTCTCATTTGTCAATTCTTGATCTTAGAGCATAAGCTCTTAGTGTTCTGTTCAGGAAAATTTTCTTTTTGCCCATGAGCTAAAGGCTCTTCCCGACATACTTTTCTATTAGTTTTAGTGTGTCTGGCTTTATGCGGAGGTCCTTGATCCATTTGGACTTGAGAATAATACAAGGAGATAAAAATGGATCAATTTGCATTCTTCGCATGCTGACCTCCAGTTGACCCAGCACCATTTGTTGAAAAGGCTATCTTTTTTCCACTGGATTGTTTTAGCTCCTTTGTCAAAGGTCAAGATACCATAGGTATGTGGGTTCATTTCTGAGTCTTCAATTCTGTTCCATTGATCTACCTGCCTGTCGCTGTACCAATACCATGCAGTTATTAACACGAATGCTCTGTAGTATTGCTTGAGGTCTGGAATACTGATTTTCCCAGAAGTTCTTTTACTATTGAGAATAGTTTTAGCTATCCTGGGTTTTTTCTTATTCCAGATGAATTTGAGAATAGCTCTGTATAATTCTTTGAAGAATTGAGTTGGGATTTTGATGGGGATTGCATTGAATCTGTCGATCGCTTTTGGCAAGATAGCCATTTTTACTGTATTAATCCTGCCAATCCACTAGCATGGGCAATCTTGCCATCTTCTGAAAACTTATTCCATTTTTTTCCTCAGAGACTTTAACTTCTTGTCATACATGTCTTTGACTTGTTTGGTAAGAGTCACACCAAGATACTTTATCTTGTTTATGACTATTGTGAGGGGGTGTTGTTTCCCTAATTTCTTTCTCAGTCTGTGTATCCTTTGAGTATAGGAAGGCTACTGATTTGCTCGAGTTAATTTTATATCTGACTACTTTGCTGAAGTTGTTTATCAGCTGTAGGAGTTCTCTTGTGGAGTTTTTTTGGTCGCTTATGTATACTATCATATCATCTGCAAATAGTGATAGTTTGACTTCTTCCTTTCCAATTTGTATTTCTTTGACATCCCTTTGTTTTCTTATTGATCTAGCTAGAATTTCATGTACTATATTGAATAATTATGGAGAGAGGACAGCCTTGTCTAGTCCCTGATTTTAGTGGGATTGCTTCATGTTTCTCTCCATTTAGTTTGATGTTGGCTACTGGTTTGCTGTATATTGTTTTTACTATGTTTAGGTATGGGCCTTGAATTCCTGTTCTTTACAAGACTTTTAACATAAAAGGATGCTGAATTTTGTCAAATGCTTTGCAGCATCTGATGAAATGACAATGTGGGTTTTTTTTTTCCTTTGAGTTTGTTTATGTAGTGGATTACATCGACGGATTTCCATATATTGAACCATCCCTGAACCACTGGGATGAAGCCTACTTCATTGTGGTGAATGATGATTTTGATGTGTTCTTGGATTTGGTTGGCAAGAATTTTACTAAGTATTTTTGCATCGATGTTCATAAGGGAAATTGGTCTGAAGTTTTCTTTTTTGTTGGATCTTTGTATGTTTTTGGTATCTGCATAACTGTGGCTTCACAGAATGAGTTGGATAGTGTTCCTTCTGTTTCTACTTTGTGGGATAGCTTGAAGAGTATTGGTGTTAGGTTTTCTTTGAAGGTCTGATAAAATTCTGCATGAAAACCATCTGGTCCTGTGCTTTTTGTGGTTGGGAGACTTTCAATGATTGCTTCTATTTCTTTAGGGGTTATAGGACTGTTTAAATAGTCTATCTGATCCTGATTTAACTTTGGTATTTGGTATCTGTCCAAAAAATTGTCCATTTCATCCAGATTTTCCAGTTATGTTGAGTATAGGCTTTTGTAGCAGGATCTGATGATTTTTTTTGAATTTCCTCATTTTCTGTTATTTTATCTCTCTTTTCATTTCTGATTTTGTTAATTTGGATACTCTTTCTGTGCTGTTTGGTTATTCTGGCTAGAGGTTTATCTATCTTTTTTATTTTCTCAAAGAATTAGCTTCTAGTTTTGCTGTTCTTTGCATAGTTCTTTTTGTTTCTACTTGGTTGATTTTAGCCCTGAGTTTGATGATTTCCTGCTGTCTAATCATTTTGGGTGTATTAGCTTCTTTCTATTCTAGTGCTTTCAGGTGTGCTATTAAGCTGCTAGTGAATGCTCTATGCAGCTTCTCTTTGGAGTCACTCAGAGCTATAAGATTTCCTCTTAGCACTGCCTTCATTGTGTCCCATAAATTTGGGTATGTTGTGCCTTCATTTTCATTAAATTCTGAAAAGGTTTTGATTTCATTCCTAATTTCTTCCTTGACCAAGGTATCATTGAGTAGAGCATTGTTCAGCTTCCATGTTGTATATGGGCTTTCTGTGGTTTTTGTTGCTATTGAAGACCACCCTTACTCCATTGTCATCTGATAGGAGGCATGGGACTAGTTCAATCTTATATTTGTTGAGATCTGTTTTGTGATCAATTATATGGCCAATTTTGGAGAAGGTTCCATGAGGTGCTGAGAAGAAGGTATATTCTTTTGATTTAGGATGAAATGTTCTATAGATATACATTAAATCCATTTGTTCCTAAACTTCAGTTATTTTCATTGTGTCTCTGTTTAGTTTTTGTTTCCCTGATTTGTCCATTGAGGAGAGTGGGGTGTTGAAGTCACCCACAAGTATAGTTTTAGGTGTAATGTGTGTTTTGTGTTTTAGTAAAATGTGTTTTACAAATGAGGGTGCCCCAGGGTAAAAGTTCCTGAATAGATCACCAATAGCTTATGTTCTAAGATCAAGAATCGACAAATGGGACCTCATAAAATTACAAAGTTTTTGTAAGGCAAAGGACATGGTCAAGCGGGCAAAACAGCAACCAACAAATTGGGAAAGGAACTTCACCAACCCTATATCCAACAGAGGGCTAATATCCAATATCTACAAAGAAATCAAGAAGTTAGACTCCAGAGAGACAAATAACCCTATTAAAAAATGGGGTACAGAGCTAAACAAAAAAAAATTTCACCTGAAGAACTTCGAATGGTTGAGAAGCACCTTAAAAAATGTTCAACATCATTAGTCATTAGGGAAATGCAAATCAAAACAACCCTGAGATTTCACGTTATACCCATCAGAATGGCTAAGATTAAAAACTCAGGAGACAGTAAGTGTTGGCAAGGATGTGGAGAAAGAGGAACACTCCTCCACTGCTGGTGGGGTTGCAAATTGGTACAACCACTCTGGAAATCAGTCTGACTGTTCCTCAGAAAACTGGGCATAACACTTCCAGAGGACCGTGTAATACCACTTCTAGGCATATACCCAGAGGATTCCCCGGCATGAAATAAGGACACATGCCCCACAATGTTCATAACAGCCCTATTTGTAATAGCCAGAAGCTGGAAACAACCCAGATGTCCCTCAATGGAGGAATGGAGGGACAGAAAATGTGGTATATTTATACAATGAAATACTACTCAGCAATTAAAAACAATGAATCCATGAAATTTCTAGGCAAATGGTTGGAACTGGAAAATATCATCCTAAGTGAGGTAACCCAATCACAAAGAACACACTTGAAATACAGTCACTGATAGAGTGGATATTAGCTCAGAAACTCTGAATATCCAAGACACAATTCACATATCAAATGATTCCCAAGAAGGAGGAAAGAGAGGTCCCTTGTCCTGAAAATGCTTGTTCCAGCATTTTAGAGGAATACCAGGACAGAGAAGTAGGAGGGGGTTGATAGGAGAATGAGCAGAGGGAAGAGGGCCTAGGGAACTTATGGGGAAGGTGGAACTGAGAAAGGGAAAATCATTTTGAATGTAAACAAAGAATATTGAAAATAAACAAAATTATAAAAATAAAACAAAACAAAACCCCACAACCACAACAAAAGAAATGAGGGTGCCCTTGCATTTGGAGCATAGATGTTCAATATTGAGAGTTCTTCGTGGTTAATTTTTCCTTTGATAAGTATATAGTGTCCTTCTTTGTCTTTTTGATGAGTTTTTGTTGAAAGTCAATTTTATCAGATATTAGAATGGCTACTGCAGGGCTGGAGAATGGCTCAGAGGTTAAGAGTACTGACTGTTCGTCTGAAGGTCCTGAGTTCAATTCCCTGCAACCACATGGTAGCTCACAACTACCCGTAATAAAATCAGACACCCTCTTTTGGTGTGTCTGAAGACAGCTACAGTGTAATTAAATATAATAATAAATAAATCTTAAAAATGTTTGCCTTTCAGTGGTGGTGCATGCCTTTAATCCCAGCACTTGGAAGTCAGAGGCAGGTGGATTTCTGAGTTTGAAGCTAGCCTTGTCTATTGAGTGAGTTCCACGATACCCAGGGCTATACAGAGAAACCCTGTCTCAAAAAAACAAAAACAAAAACATAAAACAAAAAACAAAACCAAAACAAAACAAAAAAACAAAAACAGAATGGCTACTCCAAATCGTTTCTTGGAATCATTTACTTGGAAAATTTTTTCCAGCCTTTTACTCTGAGGTAGTGTTTGTCTTTGACACTGAGGTGCATTTCCCATATGCAACAAAATGCTGGGTCCTGTTTATGTATCCAGTCTGTTAGTCTATGACTTTTTATTGGGGAATTGAGTCCATTGATGTTAAGAGATAGTGACTGTTGCTTCCTGTTATTTTTGATGTTATTTTTATGTTGGTGGTTATCTCCTTTTGGGTTTGTTGAAAGAAGATTACTATCTTGCTTTTTCTAGGGTATAGTTTCCCTCCTTATATTGGCGTTTTCCATCTAGTATCCTTTGAAGGGCTAGATTTGTGGAAAGATACTGTGTAAATTTGGTTTATTTATTTATTTATTTATTTATTTATTTATTTATTTATTTATATTTACATTGCAAATGATTTCCCCTTTTCTGGGTCCCCACTGCCCGCAAGTCCCATAAGCCCTCTTCTGTCCCCCTATTCTTCCATCCACCTCTTCCCACTTCCCTGTTCTGGAATTCCCCTATACTCTTGCACTGAGTCTTTCCAGAACCAGGGGCCACTCCTCCATTCTTTTTGGACATTATTTAATTTGTGGATTATGTCCTGGGTATTCAAAGTTTCTAGGCTAATGTCCACTTATCAGTGAGTGCATACCACGATTGATCTTTTGAGACTGGGTTACCTCACTTAGTATGATGTTCTCCAGCTCCATCCATTTGTCTAAGAACTTCATGAATTCATTGTTTCTAATGGCTGAATAGTACTCCATTGTGTAAATATACCACATTTTCTGTCCCTCCATTCCTCCATTGAGGGACATCCTGGTTGTTTCCAGCTTCTGGCTACAAATAGGGCTGCTATGAACACAGTGGAGCATGTGTCCTTATTGCCTGCTGAAGAATCCTCTGGATATATGCCCAGTAGTGGTATAACAGGGTCCTCAGGAAATGACATGCCCAGTTTTCTGAGGAACCGCCAGGCTGATTTCCATAGTGGTTGTACCATCTTGCAATCCCACCAGTAGTGGAGGAGTGTTCCTCTTTCTCCACATCCTTGCCAACATCTGCTGTCTCCTGAGTTTTTGACCTTAGCCATTCTGACTGGTGTGAGGTGAAATCTCAGGGTTGTTTTGATTTGCATTTCCCTAAGGATTAATGATGTTGAACATTTCTTAAGGTATTTCTCAGCTCTCTGAAGTTCTTCATGTGAAAACTCTTTGTTTATCTCTGTACCCAACTTTATAATGGGGTTATTTGGTTCTCTGGGTTCTACTTTCTTGAGTTCTTTGTATATATTAGATATTAGCCCTCTGTAGGATTTAGGGTTGGTGAAGATCCTTTCCCAGTCTGTTGGTTGACGATTTGTCCTTTTGATGGTGTCCTTTGCCTTACAGAAACTTTGTAGTTTTATGAGGTCCCATTTGTCAATTCTTGATCTTAGAGCATAAGCTATTGGTGTTCTTTTCAGGAACATTTCCCCTGTGCCCATGTCCTCCAGGGTCTTCCCCAGTTTCTTTTCGATTAGTTTCAGTGTGTCAGGTTTTATGTGGAGGTCCTTGATCCATTGGGAGTTGAGCTTGGTACAAGGAGATAAGAATGGATCGATGCGCATTCTTCAGCATGCTGACCTCCAATTGAACCAGCACCATTTGTTGAAAAGACTATCTTTTTTCCACTGGATGCTTTTAGCTCCTTTGTCGAAGACCAAGTGACCATAGGTGTGTTGGTTCATTTCTGGGTCTTCAATCCTATTCCATTGATCTGCTTGCCTGATATTGTACCAATACCATGCAGTTTTTATCACTATTGCTCTGTAGTAGAGTTTAAAGTATGGGATATTGAATCTCCCTGAAGTTCTTTTACTGTTGAGAATAGTTTTAGCTATCGTGGGTTTTTTATTATTCCAGATGAATTTGAGAATTGCTCTTTCTAGCTTTATGAAGAACTGGGTTGGGATTTTTATGGAAATAGCATTGAATCTGTAGATTGCCTTTGGCAAGATGGCCATTTTAACTATATTAATCCTGCCATTCTATGAGCATGGAAGGTTTTTCCATTTTCTGAGATCTTCTTCATTTTCCTTCTTCAGAGATCTGAAGTTCTTGTCATATAGGTCTTTCACTTGTTTGGTTAGAGTCACCCCAAGATACTTGATGCTGTTTGTAGCTATTTTGAAGGGGGTCATTTCCCTAATTTCTTTCTCAGTCTGCTTATCCTTTGAATATATAAAGGCTACTGATTTGCTTGGGTTGATTTTGTAGCCAGCCACTTTGCTGAAGTTGTTTATCAGCTGTAGGAGTTCTCTAGTAGAGTTTTTAGGGTCACTTAAGTATACAATCATATCATCTGCAAATAGTGATAGTTTGACTTCTTCCTTTCCAATTTGTATCCCTTCTGTTGTCTAATTGCTCTAGCTAGGACTTCAAGAACTATATTGAAACGATATGGAGAGAGGGGGCAGCCTTGTCTAGTCCCTGATTTTAGTGGGATTGCTTCAAGTTTCTCTCCATTTTGTTTGATGTTGGCTACCGGTTTGCTGTATATTGCTTTTACTATGTTTAGATATGGGCCTTGAATTCCTGTCCTTTCCAAGACTTTTAGCATGAAAGGATGCTGCATTTTGTCAAATGCTTTTTCATAGAGTATCTTGGTTTCTCCATTTATGGTGATTGAGAATTTTGCTGGATATAGTAGTCTGGGCTGGCATTTGTGTTCTTTTAGAGTCTGTATGATATCTGCCCAGGATCTTTTAGCTTTCATGGTCTCTGGTAAGAAATCTCATGTAATTCTGATAGGTCTTCCTTTATATGTTACTTGGCATTTTTCCCTTACTGCTTTTAATATTCTCTCTTTGTTTAGTACATTTGGTATTTTGATTATTATGCGCCAGGAGGAATTTCTATTCGGGTCCAATCTATTTGGAGTTCTGTAGTCTTGTATATTCATGGGCATCTCTCTCTTTAGGTTAGGGAAGTTTCCTTCTATAATTTTGTTGAAGATATTTACTGCCCCTTTAAGTTGAAGATCTTCACTCTCTTCTATACCTATAATCCTTAGTTTGGGTCTTCTTATTGTGTCATGGATTTCCTAGATGTTTTGTGTTACCCACTTTTTGCATTTTGCATTTTCTTTGACTGTTGAGTCAATGCTTTCTATGGTATCTTCAGCATCTTACATGCTTCTGTTTCTTGTATTCTCTTGTTGATACTTGCATCTATGATCCCTGATTTCTTCCCAAGGTTTTCTATCTCAAAGGTTGTCTCCCTTTGTGATTTCTTTGCTGTTTTTACTTCCATTTTTAGATCCTGGATGGTTTTGTTCAGTTCCTTCACTTGTTTGTTTGTGTTTTCCTGTAATTCTTTAAGGGATTTTCGTGTTTACTCTTTAAGGGCTTCTACCCATTGACCATGTTCTTCTGTATTTCTTTAAGGGAGTTATTTATGTCATTTTTGAAATCCTCTATCAGCATCATGAGGTGTGATTTTAAATCCAGATTGTGCTTTTCTGGTGTGTTGGGGTATCCAGGACTTGCTATTGTGGGAGAACTTGGTTCAGATGTTGCCATATTGCCTTGGTTTCTGTTGGTAATGTTCTTGTTTTTGCCTTTTGCTCTCTGGTTATCTCTGGTGTTAGCTGGTGCTGCTATCTCTGAAAGTGGCTTGTCTGCCACACAATCATCTGTATCTGTGCTCCTGGGAGACCAGTTCTTTCTGTGTACACAGGTTTGTAGGTACTCCTGTGAGACCTCCTTTCTTGTGGCTGTTTTTTGGTATGTAGCTCTGTGGCTCTGATTAGTTCTAGGTGCAGGCAGAAAACAGAAGACTACTGTTCCAGGCTGCTCTTAGGTTCTTGTGTCTGCAGGATTTCTGGATGCTTCCTCTGAGCAACAGGTCAGGTCTCACCTTTGCTGACTGTCCTCTCTGTGCAGATTGGTGGATAGCTACCTTTCTGTGCCACTTGGATATGGAGTGCTGTAGCAGAGGATGGTCCCAAGCCAGAGACAGAAACTGGAGGGCTTCTGCCAGAGGGTTCAGGACTGGATCCTCCTGAAGCTGTGGGGGGTGGTTCTATTTGTGTTGTCAGGCCTTTTCCCACTCCTGGGTGTTTAGCTACCTCCCTGCTCCACTTGAGTGTGATGCACTGTGGCAGAGGATGGTCCCAAGCCAGAGACAGAAACTAGAGGGCTTCTGCCAGAAGTTTCCGGATGGGATCCTCTGAGCTGCAGGGCAGGTCTCACCTGTGCTGACTGTTCTCTCTGTGGTGATGGGTGGTTAGTTACCATCTTTTGCCAGTTGGATATGGGGCACTGTGGTAGAGGATGGTCCCATGCCAGAGACAGATACCGAAAAGCTTCTGGCAGAGGGTTCTGGACGGGATCCTCTAAGCTGCAGGGCAGGTTTCACCTGTGCTGACTGTCTTCTCTGTGCCACTGGGTTGGACTATGACCTTAATATTTTTTTGGGGGGGGTGTTGTTATTTCTTAATTTTATATTTCTATTTTCTCTATCTTGCTATATTTTAGGTTACTTGAATATATTTTAGAATTTTATTTTACTTCAACTATTAAATTTTATCCTATACCCTTTCTTCCCATCCATCCCCTACCTTGCCCCTAATAGTTTCTTTAGGGATTATAGTTGAACATTCTAAAGTTGATAGTGTCTTAAAGCCTAATATTATATAGTTTGTATGGTAATCTTATGATATTCTTACTAAGAAAATTGGAATTCCTTCTTTTGGTTTATTAGTTTCATTAATAAACCAATTTAGATATGGGCTCAGAAAGAACGTTTAAGAAGATGGAATAAGAAGGTCATGTTGTTTGTGAGCAGCCAAACAGTTGCATGGTGTTGTCGAATAACTTCAGAGAAAAGAGAATGAGAAAGCCCAGAGCGTCTCAGGAAGTATTGGCCACTCATGCTTTTTGCAGATAAGCTGCAGTGCTATGTTGATGAAAATGAGGGCATGAAGAGAATTCTGGCTTATTTTAGATAAAGGGAGAGTATAGCCAGAGGGACCTGGAAGGGTCCTGACTGAGCTGGGACAGAATACTGAACTGGTCTTTGAGGAGAGAGAGAGGGAGAGAGAGAGAGAGAGAGAGAGAGAGAGAGAGAGAGAGAGAGAGAGAGAGAGAGAGAGAGAGAGAGAGAGAGAGAGAGAAGAGAATTGGATAAGCAGAACCATAGAGATCCAGAAGCGAACTCAGTCAGAAGACTAGAGACCATGTGGACCAACATAGGTGAAAGACAAGATGTGTGAAGGGAGCCTACATTCTAAGGCTGGGTAAGGAGTAGGGTTTCTTTGAAACACAATACTATGTGGTGTAAGCAAATGACTACCTGCAGCAGTGGTTTCTAGGAGGACAAGTCACATTAAGGGGATATTTATTTCTCCCATCTTTGTTTGGCTCCAAGTGAACTAACTTTCTTGCTAGATGGGTAGACTTCTGACTTTTGATTCACAAGCCTTGTTGGATTGACCCCTAATAGGAGGGGCCAATACTATATAATGTTTTGGACATTTTAGAATGGCAGGTCTATATCCAGGGCCAAAGGTGGAATTTAGATTCTTTTCTTTTGATCACAAGGAAGTAACTTTGTATTAGTGAACTACAACAAAGCTCAGCTGACTTCAGTTTTCATATTGTAATTTAAATCCTAAGGAATAGCAGAGCTGAGATTTACCTTTGTAATATTGCCAGGGAAAAGGGAGGTGAAGTCCAAAATTGAACATGACTTTGCACATGGATGTTATGATCTGTTTTTCAAAGAGTTATATGTAAAACAAATAAAACGACTGTGGATAATAGTGTAGGCACAGCTACATTCAAGAGCCACACCACACACAACCAATCCTTAAAAGTACATAGGAAATTCTAATCACAAAAATGTGAGTTTCTTAAAAAATACTCTCAAAGTTCTACAAAATATACCTGTGGGCAAGAAGCACAAGAAAGGTGAAAGCACAATGAAGAACATATAAGACAGCAAGGCCAAGACTCCATGTCCACAGGCTGAAGCTAATTAGGCATTTGTCAACCCTAAGAGTAAAACCTCGAGATGTCAAAGGGGTACTCTGCAAATTGAATCAATTTGCCTATATGCTCACCCTGACCTATGAAAATATGCTCTAGCTTTCATTTCAAAGGGGTTCAGTTTCGGATAAACTAAGAGCAAGCCAAGATTACAATCAAGACTCAGGCTCAGATAACAACTATGCCTCTTGCTACATCATCTTTTGTAGTTCCATCCTAGGCTCCTTTGACCAGAGATGTCTAGGAGGTCAGCATGCAGAAGAATTCGAATTGATGCATTCTTATCTCCTTGTACTAAACTCAACTCCAAGTGGATCAAGGACCTCCATGTAAAACCAGACACACTGAAACTAATAGAAAAGAAACTGGGGAAAACCCTGAGGACATGGGCACAGGGGAAAAGTTTCTTAACAGAACACCAATAGCTTATGCTCTAAGATCAAGAATTGACAAATGGGACCTCATAAAATTACAAAGTTTCTATAAGGCAAAGGACACTGTCATAAGGACAAAATGACAACCAACAAATTGGGAAAAAATCTTTACCAACCCTACATCTGATAGAGGGCTAATATCCAATATATACAAAGAACTCAAGAAGTTAGACCCCAGGGAACCAAATAACCCTATTAAAAATGGTGTACAGATCTAAACAAAGAATTTTCACCTGAAGAAATTCGGATGGCTGAGAAGCACCTTAAGAAATGCTCAACAACATTAGTGATTAGGGAAATGCAAATCAAAACAACCCTGAGATTTCATGTCACACCAGTCAGAATGGCTAAGGTTAAAAACTCAGGAGACAGCAGGTGTTAGCAAGGATGTGGAGAAAGAGGAACACTCCTCCACTGCTGGTGGGATTGCAAAATAGTACAACCACTTTGGAAATCAGTCTGACAGTTCCTAAGAACACTGGACATGACACTTCTGGAGAACCATGCTATACCACTCCTGGGCATATACCCAGAGAATTCCCCAGCATGCAATAAAGACACATGCTCCATTATGTTCATAGCAGCCCTATTGATAATATCCAGAATCTGGAAAGAACCCAGATGTCCCTCAGTGGAGGAATGGATACAGAAAATGTGGCATATTTACACAATGGAATACTACTCAGCAATTAAAAAAAATGAATCCATGAAATTTTTAGGCAAATGGTTGGATCTGGAAAATATCATCCTCAGTGAGGTAACCCGATCACAAAAGAATCCACATGGAATGTAATCTCTGATAAATGGACATTAATTAGCCCAGAAGCTCTGAATACCCAAGGCACAATTAGCATAACAAATGACTCTCTTGAAGAATTAAGGAGAGGGTCCTGATCCTGGAATGGCTTGATCTAGCATTGGAGGAGAGTATCAGGACAGAGAAAAAGGAGATAGGTGATTGGAGAATGGGTGGAGAGAAGAAGGTTTATGGGACATATGGGGAGTGGACAACTAGGAAAGGGGAAATCATTTGGAATGTAAACAAAGAATATAGAAGATAAAAATATGTATATAATAAAAGAGATGTCTAGGCCTTATGTAATTCCCAAAGGAAAGCTTGTTCCTACTGATTTGATGACAAAAGCCTTGGTATAACCTTTGGGCTGCTATCTGAAAGTGGCTTTGTCCAGTGAGTTATTTATGTAAATGAATCAGGAGGAAGAAGAAAAATGACATATTTCAAGGAGTCTAAGAAAGTACTCTTTCTTTGATGTTCATTAAGATGATTAATGAAAAAAAAAACCTCTATATCTTTATTCAATGTTTGTCACATCCTCCAAAGTTTGACTCCATTCTGAAATCTGTAAGATTTTTTTTTGTGATTTTTAATTTGTCACAGAATAATTTTTAGGAACTTACTCATTCATACTGGAAGTAAGGCTCTTTTAATATTTTTTTAAAAGTATTTAAAGTATAAAGATGTGTTTATGCAGTAATGCTAAGTAAAAAAATGACAATGAATAAAATGTCTGCCAGTTTTAGAACCAAAAGTACTTATGTATTCATACTATATAAACATGAAGGAGAAATTTGTCTAAATATTAATAGGTATTATTTCCTGTTCATTGAGTTATAGATGATTTTTATCTTAATCTTTAGTACATTCTATAAGTTATATTTTAAAGAATAACACATTTCGTTTTTATGATCAGAAAAATAATAAAATTGATTTAAAAAGATTTTGGAAGGCAGTGAATGAATAATTAATAAATGAATCATATAGTCAATAAATCCTCTAGAATTTCAGGGAAGAAGATGATTATCAAAATCAGAAATCCATACTGTTACAGGCATGAATTTGAATCTGGAGGACAGCCACCAGAATATCTAGGTTCTTGTGCCTCTTACAATGAATTGTACAGAAATATAAAAATAGTTACTGGAAAGGAGATATTTTATTAAAGGCAGTTCACCAGACTCAGCCTGTGGCCTGACTCCAAGGAAAAGACCAGAGTAGGAGAGCTGCATGACCTTTTTGGGGGTCACTTATACCAGTCTCTCTAAGGTTTATATAATGAGGTGGGTTTTTTAGATCATACTTCTTTAGTTGAATGAAGCCTATGGGGGCTAAAGGCCTCTACCTTTTCCATACTGATGCTTTTTATATGTTAATCTCTGAAATATGCCTCTCCACTCTATTCTTCTTTGGCCTTAATTCATCAGTGAAATTTGTCCCAGAAATCTTTTGGGGTGCAGAAGACAAGGAATTCATCTTCCATGCTGATGAAAGGTAGGGGTCCTGCCGAAAAATGAACATATAACTTTTTCCTTATTCTGTCCATGGACTAGAAAGAAGGTTCCATTTCATTTTCTGTGTCAGCCAATAGTTGGTAGCCTTGGATGTTGGCACTTTAATTTGTAGTAATTGTTAGATTCTAGGAGATACAATCAAGTTACTAGGTTTACGATACAGAGAACAAAAGCACAAGTTAATAAAATGTGATTGTTAGAGTCACTGAGGCTACTTTCTTATAACCAGCTCCTCATGGATTCAAAGAGAATGACTAGTCATAACTTATAGATACTAGAGAGTATAGGTGACTATATCTTAAATTGAGAGAACATCATACTAAGTGAGGTAACCCAGACTCAAAAGGTGAATCATGGTATGCACTCACTAATAAGTGGATATTAACCTAGAAAACTGGAATACCCAAAATATAATCCACACATCAAATGAGGTACAAGAAGAACGGAGGAGTGGTCCCTTGTTCTGAAAAGACTCAGTGAAGCAGTATAGAGCAAAATCAGAACAGGGAAGTGGGAAGGGTTGGGTGGGAAATCAGGGGGAGGGAAGGGGACTGATGGGACTTTCGGGGAGTGGGGGTACAGAAAAGGGGAAATCATTTAAAATGTAAATAAATATATCAATAAATTAAAAAAAAGAAAAAATATTTCTGTCTATATGTCTCTGTGAGTGTGTTTCCATGTGTGAAAATGTCTATGGAGTTTATAAGAGAGGATTGGATACCCTGAGCTGGAATTACACAAGACTAGGAACTAATTTAGGTACTGGTAACAGAATTTAGGTCTTCTGGAAGAGCAGCAAGAACTCTAAACAAGTGAACTATTCCTTTATTCCCCAAGAACTGAGCAGTTATTAATCATCTTTGATTTCATAAAATTTTTTCAACTGTTTTGTGAATTATTATTCCAAAAGGAATATATTCTATTAGGCATTGCATAGATTCCCTCTGCTGTCACTGCCAAAAATGTATAAGGCCTTGCACTTCTATAGGAACATTTATGAGAGACAGTGAGGATATTCCTGTTGTGCCTTGATAGCAATTAAAATGGCCTCCCATGTTTGTTGTTAGTGCCAAGGACAGGTTTTAGATTGACCTTTTTGAATTAAATCTACTATAGGTGTGAATAAGCCTCTGAGTATACTCTACCTCCATCATGATAGTTCTAACACTGGGTTGTCAGTATTTAGGCCACAGAACTCAGGATTGTTTAGTAACCCTGGGGCGATGTCTGTTCTTTTTCTGTAGGAAGCTATATCTGGGAAGGCTGGAGAAAAGACTAGGCTTGTTAATATACCCAGAAGTTGGGAAATCGCTATGGTATATTTGGGTAAGTCTGTGAAAGTGGGCACAAAAGTATATTATCCTTATCATTTCTGGAGCAAAACAAAGTATCCAGTGTCAAGTAGGCTTAAAGCAGTTGCTGATCCCTGGACTCCAACATATGGTGTAGAAATGGACATGTTTTGAGGTAAAAGAGAGGAATCCTATATTTTCTAATATACAAAATAAGAGGCACAATTACCAAGGAAATTATTATTGCATACCCAGAGGAGAAGAGGTGGTATAGTAGGGGGTCTTTCTGTGACACATTCACAGTGACAAGCATTAGAAGATTAAAATGAGGAAAATAGATTGATGGAATGAGGAAAATAGCCTTTCCTTTGATCATTTGATAACAAAACCCTGGTATCTGACAGAGGTGTACAAATGGCTTTTTCCTATTACCATTTGTTACTAAGGCAGAGTCATGAAAATGGTTACTAGGAGAATAGTTTAACATTCTATTGCCCCAGGACACAGGACACAAGGAACTTAGATCAAAGGATTTATGATTTGAGTCTCCATCACTTTGGTTTCCAGTATGGTTGCTCTTTGCCTTCTTATAAAAATCACACACTGATAGTGCAAAGGGAACATTTAGTATCACTTTAAATGTGTCAGCTCCATCCAAATGGAAAACTCATCCGTTTATGAAGGAAATTTGTGTGGGCTTCTGACTCAAGGATGTTTCCAATCCTTCAAATTTTGGTTCTTAGCTCTTGGGCTGCTTCTCATCTTACTGTTGATGGCTTAATATATGGGTTATACTAGAAAGACACTGTCTGAAAGAGTTACAGTGATGGAAATTTAGAGGATCCTGAGGAAAAGAAGGTCCAGTGACAGGCCCAAAGTGGGATCCAGCTCAATGGGAGGTCCCAAGGCCTGACACTATTACTGAGGCTGTGGGGCACTCACAAAAAGGGACCTATTATGACTGCCCTCTGAAAGACCCATCAAGCAGCTGAAAGAGTCAGATGCAGATATTTGCATCCAACAAATGGACAGAAGCAGCTGACTCCTGTGGTTGAATTAGGGAAAAGCGTGAAGAAGCAGAGGAGGAGGGCAACCCTTTAGGAGGACCAGCAGTCTCAACTAACCTGGACTCCAGAGATCTCTCCGACAGTGGATCACCAACCAGACAACATGCCCAAGCTGATAATGAGGTCCCCAACACATATATAGCAGAGGACTGCTGGGTCTGGGTTTAATCAGAGAAGATGCACCTAATCCTCAAGAGACTGGAGGCCCTAGGGAGTTTAGAGGTCAGTAGGGGTGGGGGTTGGGAGGTTGGGAACACTCTCATGGAAATGGGTGTGGGGAGGAAGTATGGCATGTGGAAGAGTCAGATGTCAGAGGGTGGACGAGGTATAAAATATGGAGTGTAAATAAATAAATATTTATTTATTTATTTATTTATTTATTTATTTATTTATTTATTTAAAGAAAGAAACATAGGATCCTCAGTGTGGGCCATTTCTTCCATATTGATTAGTAGGCTTCAAAAAGGACAGCTGTTGTAGTTACAGCTTCAGGTAAAGCAAACAGAGGAAATGGTGTGGTCAGCAATCATGTTTAAAGTAGTTACCTGTGGATATTTGTGGTGGTTTGAACAAACATGGGCTCCCTAAGCTCATATATTTAAGTGTTTGGTTCCTAGTCAATAGACAGTTTAGGGAAGATTGGGAAGTATGGCCTTCTTGGAGAAGGTGTGTTTCTGGCTTTGAGGTTTCAAAAGCTCACACCCAAACCCAGTATCCCTTTGTCTGCTGCTTCTGGATAAGCTGTAACCTCTAAGATACTGCTCTTGCACCCTGTCAGTCTTCTGTCATGAGCTCCACCCTGGTGATCATAGACTTACTCTCTGAAACTGTAAGCAAGGCCCCAATTAAATGTTTTATTTTATAAAGTTGTTTATTTAAAGGTATATTTTCACAGCAACAGAGCAGTAATTAAGACAATGCCTTATTCCTGGAAAAGGAGGAAGGGAAATTAAAGTGCTGAATCATCTGATCATTCTCAGAATCTAAGATTAGAACTAGTGAAGAAGGAAATTCCATGTAATAATTTGTAGGAACTGAACTTAGTGTTAGATTTCAGAACTGTTCACTCATTAGAGTGATGGACAACAGCTTTTGCCATTTTCAGACTTCTGGCAGACCATGTTTTAGAAAAATTTCAGTAATAGTTTGAAATCCTTATCTTGTCTCCCTTTTCAATGGATACTATGTTTGAATGGAAGAAATTAGCCAGGTTTTAAGTAAATTTTTATTGGGCAAGAAGTTTTGACTCAACCACAGATTCCCTTAGTTTCCCTGGAAATTCTCAGTTCTGTAAAGTAGTCATAATTTTAAGCATTGGCCTCTTCCTACTCTGAGTATGGGTACAACCCATCTCTCAATACTAGGCTTTATATTTTTACACATAAGAAATGGCTAGTGTGGGTGGTGTGGGGTGATACAGATACATGTCCAGTGGAATGGGATTTTGTCCAGCAGGCCTAATTTTGGCTTTCTAATCTTTGACATTTATTAATGAGGGTCTTTGGGTAAATAGGTCTTGCCAGTATCATCTTCAAACTTAAATATTTCTCCTCTATTTTCCCACTGATCTTCCTCTAGAGGCATTTAAAAATGTATTGGTTCCTTACGAATTTCATACCATGTACCCCAATCCCACTTATTTCTACCTCCCCTCCTACCCACCCACTAACCTGGCAATTTCCCCCACAAGAGAGAACAAAACAATATATGTGTGTCATAGTCTATACCACAGTATACCCTTCAGTCTACACTTCTTAGCTTGCAAATGTTCTTCGTAATGAATCATAGGTGTAGTTCAAGGTCTCTGCCTTCTGCTACTTTATCAATATTGGAAGCCTCATTGTTACTCCTCTCAGATATCCTGTTGTTGCCCCGTGTCTTGGAGATCCTGCAGTTTTTGAGCTGTATAAACAGCCCATTCATGTACTCCAGCAGTTCATAGATAGGGTAGATATTGGGGTGGTCCAATTCTAAGCTCAGAGTTTGAGCCTGAGAAGTATCTGAGCTGGTCTTCCACCCTGATGTCCTTGGGGATATAGGGGGACATCTTGCCCTCACCCATGTTACTGCATGGCAGACATGTGGTGGGGCCAGCTCTTTCATGATCATGCCCTCATGACTTGCTTGCATACCTGCCAATAATAGGCCAGCTCTACTCTGCTGCCCAGGTAAGGTGCAGGGCCCAATCTCCCAAGTGCTTCAGTTGGTGAGGAGCAGGGCCAGCCTCAGGACCAAGCCACAGGTGGTAAGGGGGGAGGGAAAGAAAGGTATCTCTCCTTCATCTGTTCTACCACATATGAGGTGAGTGTTAGAGCCAGATCTCCCATGCTCCTATCCTTGGAGCTAGCTTATCCACAACTCCCTCAGTGTGTGGGGTCTGTTCTCCTGAGTACTGCCTCTGGGTATGGACAAGGTCAACTATCCTGCTTTTATGCCCCCAGGGCCATATCTCCCTGTTTTAGTTAGTGATCCATTGCTGAGAAAAGACACCATGACCAAGGCAACTCTTATAAAGGCAAACATATAATTGGGGTTGGCTTACTGGTTCTGAACTTCAGACTATTATCATGGCAGGAAGCAGGACAGTGTCTAGGCAGGCATGGTTCTTGAGGAGCTGAAAGTTCTATATCATGTACTGAATGCAAATAGTTGCCTGTTTTTCAGGCAGCTGGGGGGGAGGGTCTCAAAGCTCACCCCCACAGTGACATACTTCTTCCAACAAGGACACACCTCCTCCATCAAGGCCATACCTGCTAATAGTATCACTCCTTGGGCCAGACATATTCAAACTACCACACTCCCACAATACTCATGTAAGGCGTGGGTGTAGTTTTGCACAGTCCTCAGACATAAATATGTCCCTAAGTGGCAGCTCAGACCAGGAACTTCTGCCTGGTTTTTGGTGTTAACAGACTCCTGAGGATTCAGGGGAGTGGACACAGGCATTTCCCTTAGTGGCAGCACAGGCCAGGAGCATGGTTCCAGGTGACATTACTGGCTACTCATATCAGTAGCCTAGTAAACTGTTTCTTACTACCCTTGAATCTCCAGTTCTACTGCTCTTCATTGTGCCTACATCCTTTGTTTTCTCTTTCTCTTACATTTCTCCATCACTTATATGCTCCTCTTAGAGGTGCCTGGAGTCTCTGAATGTCTGGGGTCATCTCAGGAGTGATCTCAGGAGTTCTATAGCTTGCTCATACACTATGGCGCCAGGCAGGGTTCATCTCATACATGGTTCCCTACCTCTAGGCCTGTGTGGAACCCAACTGGTGTGTATCTCAGGCTAGCTCTCTGATCAGGCTCCATGGTGCTGGTCTGGTGGTCATCACAGACTTGTTCCTTATCTGGCCCACCTGAGTGGCCCCATGTGAGCATTGTCTATCTTGGCCTCACTACCACCCAGGGCTCTCAGGCTTTCTTCTAGTCTCCAGATTCCTCCTAGTCCTGGGAGCTGTCAGGGCCTGTGTGGTACCAGATTGATGGCCTGGTAGTCTTCCTAGGCTTGCTTTTCTTAGGGAATGTTAGGATACATGTTCATTGGTCAGAACATTGGATGTAGACATCGCCTTTCTCCTCTCTGCCACCTACTGATGCACATCTGACACAGCAGCCACTCCTGCAATGCTTCTAGGAGCAGGCAGAGACACTTTTTTTTTTTAAATATTTTTATTTTCTATATTCTTTGTTTACATTCCAAATGATTTCCCCTTTCCCGGATCCCCCCTCCCCATATGTCCCATAAACCTTCTTTTCTCCATCCCTTCTCCAATCACCTCCCTCCTTTTTCTCTGTCCTTATATTCCCCTCCAATGCTAGATCAATCCTTTCCAGGATCAGGACCCTCTCCATACTTCTTCATGGGAGTCATTTGTTATGCGATTTGTGCCTTGGGTATTCAGGGCTTCTGGGCTAATTAATATCCACTTATCAGAGATTGCATTCCATGTGTATTCTTTTGTGATTGGGTTACCTCACTTAGGATGATATTTTCCAGATCAAACCATTTGCCTAAAAATTTTGTGAATTCATTGTTTCTAATTGCTGAGTAGTATTCCATTGTGTAAATATACCACATTTTCTGAATCCATTCCTCCTTTGAGGGGCATCTGGGTTCTTTCCAGCTTCTGGCTGTTATAAATAAGGCTGCTATGAACATAATGGAGCATGTGTCTTTATTGCATACCGGGGAATCCTTTGGGTATATGCCCAGGAGAGGTATAGTAGGGTCCTCTGGAAGGCAGAGACACTTTTTAAAGACATTGTCCAACAGCGAATTCTTAGGGGTTGGAGTCTTATCTGTAGTTTCAAGAGTTTTCTATGTATATCAGCAACTAATAAAATGCTGACCTGGAAAGGCTTGTCTTTCTGGAGATAAGGGATCCAGGTTGGTGAATTTTCTAAAGGGCTCCAGTTATTTTATTGAAAAATAAGACAAGCTTTTCTTCACTTCCTTGAATGAACTCTCTGACTTGTAAGAGTTAACATATCTTAATGCATTTCCTTTCTGAAATATGACTTTCTAATATCACTCCATACCTTGGTGTCCATGCTGTTATAATTCCAATAAGTGGGCTCTTGATCTCTGGCGACCTATAGTTTTGGATGACAGACATTAGGAATTTGTCTAACTAACTTGTCTGCCTGCTGTTTAGCTTCCTTGAAAATCCTTTACTTTTCTACATTGAGTAGAACAAGTAGTTGAAACTAAATACAAGTAATTGCATGGAAGTTAAAGGGGGAAAGTTATGGTTTACAAGTCACTAGTAAATCTGGAGAGGTCCTCAGAGAGGGTTCTGAGTTTCTCTCACATGATTTGGAGGTCTGCAATTGAAAATGTACCATCAACACATGTCTTTGTGTGCCAGGTGCTGTCTTTAAGGAGTTCTGTAGGTCTAGGACAGGATGATTTATAGGATGCTCTGTTATTCTGAGTGTCATGTACTGCTGCTTTCTGCTATTTTCTGGTTACTTGGGCTTAATGGAAGGATGTGGAGTTGGAACGGAGCTCTGGGAAATGGGAGGAAAAACTTTATTTGGGCCCCTTTGCTTAATGCTTCTCATTTGAAAACTGAACTGTACACAGAAAGGGATTATTTATGAGATCAGTGTATCTCCCTTTTTAGTTACTCATTGTATATCCCACCCTCCTGGTAGAGAACAACAAAGACTTGAACATAAGTTCATGAAGTTTTCCTTTATTTTTACAAAGCAGATCAACCTGTAGGATGGTATAATTTAAGTTTCCACCCTTGGGCCAAATTTCCCCATCACTCAGATTGCATTGAGGCCATGCAGTATTATAGTAAAGTATTAACCTCTTTTTCTTTAGGTTCTCAGGATCAAACTTGAGTTATGAGATGTCTTATAGCTGACCCCAAGGCAGGGACGGTGCTTATGAAACAATTGCTAACAAGATTCCATGGAGGCACTTAGGGGTTTTTATAAGTGCTTACATTTATAAGAGATGATTACATTGTGTGCAGACATAGGTACTAGCCACTTTCAAGGAGTGGCTCATGCAGCAGCCCTTAAAGAAGTTATACACCCTGAGGGAAGAAAATGGTACCTGTTATACAAGTTGGAAAATGGGACATTTTGCATGTAATTGCTTCCATAGAGATATCAAATTTGAAAGAAAAGTGGGCTCCAGTACCCCATAGATGTTCTACATAGCACATGGTTTGTGCCTATGATGTCAGATAAGAATACACTGGGCTGATTATGAATGCTGATTACAAATGGATATTCATGGGCAATCTCTAGTGAGGGGTGGAAAGTGGCAGATGAGACATTCCAAGTTCCTGCCAAACAGTATGATATATCATTCTATGGGCCCCCAAAACTAACAGGACAAATTGATAAACTTCAGTGATCAAAGTGCATCATTGATCAGCTCTATTAGGCACCCCCAAACCTCAATTTTACCATTTGACAAACCCATGAGACTCTAAGCCATCTGACAGCATAAGGGTCCTTGCCTCTAAGCACACTAAGACTTATTTTAGGAAGAGGCAGTCAGAACCTTCAGGGACCACAGGTTCACTTGGGATGATACATGAAGATTATATATTGAGGTTCTGACTCAGTTGCCCCAAACTTAGCTTGATATTAAAACTTAAATTAAAAAAAAATATAGCTCTATGGGTGATATTCCCTAATGCTAAAAGAGGAAAGATTCTCAGCTCTATAAAGATGGAGTTTGGGGATCCCAAATTTGTGCTTATTCACTACAAGTGTAATGGAGAATCAGAAATGAAGCTGCGCTTAATGATAAAACTTCGGGCTTCCTGACACCAGATCTATATGCCCATAATTGCACAGTGATATTGATGCCCTACCATGGCCACTTCAGCCTGATGTTGGTTATATTTACAGGGAGTCAATGAGGCACAGGCACCATTACAAAGTTATGCTGGTAGAATACCAAAGATCATTAAGGTGTCTTTGATTCACATATCCTAACCAGTATGCCTTAATATTTATGGGGACAAGATATATTGAGACAAATGGAAGTTCTTTTATATAGTTGGAAGCATGATGTCTCTCATCAGATGCTACACAGAGAATTTAACCCATTAAAGTTTAGGTAAAACTCAACAAGGTACAATATCCCAATAAATCCTTAGGGTAATTATAAATGACAACTATGGGGTATCCCATGACTGATCAGTTTTCTAGTGCTCATGGTTGATATTACAAGGCATGATGTTACATGGTAATGTGCCTTCTGGATCACTCGGTTATGAGAGAAACTGCTCTGGGTTGATCAGTGGCTGTTCCTGGGGAAGAATTGGCTATTAATGCTGCTTTGGGGGGTGGAATTGTACAATGGAAACAAAGGACCATCTACAAGTTGTTGGAACATTCTTATCTTTGTCATAAAAGAGAAGTCAGCTAAATGGAGAGTGTTTCAGGAATTAAGTACTATAAATAGAGTTATTCAGGCAATGAGAATTTTAGAATTAAGACTACCATTTTCTACTGTTATACCATTCTCTTTTCATTTAAATATATTTGATTTAAAGTCCTTGTGCTTTTCACTACATTCTGGATGTATTAGTTGCTTTTTGAATGTTTTGAAGAGACATGAAAACAACTTATAGAATGTTTATATTATCTCATGATTCCAGAGGACTAGAGTCCATGATCATCATGGCCAGAAGATCAGCAGGTAGGCAAGATTCTAAAACAGTTCCTGAGAGAGCTTACATCTTGATGCACAGCTGTGGGGTTGGAGAGAGAGAGAGAGAGAGAGAGAGAGAGAGAGAGAGAGAGAGAGCTGGAAATGGCTGTATTTTGAAAGTACAAAACCTACTCCAGTGACATACCTCTTCCAACAATACCTCCCCTCTTAATCCTTTCCAGATGGGTCCACCAACTAAGGACTACATTGTCAAATATATGAGCTTATGGGGATTGTTCCCACAAGTCAACATATCAGTGATCTTGAAAAATATGCTTTGACCCCTTCTTTTCCTGATCATGGTCTACTTGCACAGCACTTTTGATGGAAAGTTCTTCCTCAGGGCAGGAAAACAGCTCTTCTATGTTATGAATTTGCTATGGAAGCTACCAAGCTCTATGTGAAAATAGTCCCTATGGTTTATGTGGATAATATTTTAATCAGCCATCCTGATTCTTCTAAATTGGCAATGATGTTTGTCAAACTCAAAAAAGTCTTTAGGACTGAGATCTTCAAATTACACCAGAAAAGCTTCAGTAGATATCTCCATTTGAACAATTCAGTAAAATTACAGAGGAATATTATCTGTTCCCTTAAAAAGCTAAATGTTAGCAAGAATTATCTCAAAAGTTTTAATGATTTTCAAAAACTCTAATGAGATATTAATTGTCTTGGACCCTCACTTAAGTTTACTGCCTGGAACGTTTTCCACTTTTCCAAGCTTTAGAAGGGGATACCAGTCCCTCTTCTTCATGGTGTCCTACGTCTGAGGCTAAGATGGGTCTAGCTGCAGTAGAAGAAGCAAATCCCAATAGGTGGGTACAGAGATGGGACCCAACCACATCTCTTTCACTAGGATTCCTCTAATTATACACAGTCCTCACTGGGGTACTTTTGTAACTGCAGAACATTTTGGAATGAATACATTTGGGACATTCCTCTTGCAGGGTTCTAAATCCTCACTATGACTTGATGGCAAAATTAATCTCAGTGGGCACAAATGGGTCATAGAAATTCTAGGTAAACTACAGACACAATTACCATCCCATATTCAGGACATCAATGCTGATGCTCTGGCAATAGTCTACTGTCTGGCAATGTTCTTTGGCTAATTACTCTGAACAGCTTGATTCTCATCTTTAGCCGTCTAAGATATTATACTTTTCATAAAGTCATGGGTTTATTTTTCCCAAGGTCACATGCTCTCAACCCTTTGCTTCAGTTAAGACTATCATTACAGAGGTTTCTGGCAATAGTATAGTACTTATTACTCTTTACAAAGTTGTAAAGAACAAGGTGCATCCTACCCCTAAGCTCAACAAGCATAACTCTTTGCAGTCTCCATGGTTTTAGAAGATTTTGACCTTTACTCCAATGTTTATAGTGACAGCTCCTATGTAGGCAGGATAATGTGAGCCTATATTAGTCAGACTCATAGCATCCTTTTCATAGGACCTAGGAATTCTTATGCCATTGTCAGTGTGCTTATTGTGTTGACCAATTCTGGTCACATTCATTTTTCCAGTAATTGGCTGAAGGTAATACATGAGCAGATTCCCTGGTCTTAGTTTTGATTCTGCTTCATTGTTGCTATGCAGGGATAAAAGCCAGTGGTGGGCATACTCTGTAATATGAAAACTCTTCCTTTTCATGTAAAGAATTTGTCTTTTCCTGAGAATAGATTAAGCAAATAATTAAGCAATGTACCCAATGTTTAGCTTTCCAGCTTGTCATACATTAGTATGTTATCCCCAGAGGGTTACATCCCAATGCTCTTTGGCAGATGGATGTTCCTCATGTGTTCCCCTTTGGGAGAGTACAATTTGTTTCTGTTGATACCTATACTCTTCTTGTGTTTATGCCTCTATTCACACAGGGAAGCTACAAACCATTCCACTGTTCACTGCTTTGCCACATTCCCTGTTGAAGCACAGATGCCTCAAGATGGACAAGTTCTTGCTTACAACAATTTCCATGCACAACATAAAATAATTTCACAATATGGACATTCCTTACAACCTGAGGGGCAGGCTATTATACAAAGATCCCACAGATGTCCCAAACAACAATCAGAAAAACACAATGGGAGAATTCTCTCCTCCTTCCATTTCTCTAAATAAGGCCCTATTTTGTTTTTACATTTAAAATATTGCACAGAAAAAATAAAATAAAATATTGAATGGAAAATGACCTACTCTGCAGAATGGCACTGCATCCAAAGGATAAGGTGTGGGTTAAAATGGTGTCTTGTATCTGCTAGGAGCTTGGGCCTCTGGGCAAGGAAGGACAAGGGAAGTTTTGTTTTTTTGTTTTTGTTTTTTTGTTTTGTTTGTTTGTTTGTTTGTTTTAGACAAGGTTTCTCTGTATAGCCCTTGCTATTCTTGAACTCACTCTGTAGAGCAGGCTGGCCTCAAACTCAGAAATCTGCCTGCCTCTGCCTCCAGAGGGCTGGGATTAAAGGCGTGTGACACCACACACTCCACGAAGCTGCTGGGTGGACATCCAGCTGTATGAAGCCACAAGACCTGCTCCAGGGGTCAGGAAGCACAGTCTTAGGTCCCCAGGGAACTGCTTGACAGGTTCTCAGTCTTGAGCACTGAATAGCTGTGAATGGAGTAAGGTCCTCCAGCTGTTTTTAGCCCAGGACTGAAGGGAAAATGGTGGGAGGAAAGCTCAGCTGGGTCCCTCAGGGATGAGAGAGTGCTTGGCTTGTTCAATGGGCAGCTTGGCTTGGTGGAAACCTTGTCTGGGAACACAGAGCAGTCTACTGGTGACATTGGACTCTGTTCCATTGCTCCAGCACATCAGATCTCAACAAGAAGAGGCAGTCCATGGTTTTAAAGCATTTATTGTCATAGTGGAGAGTTGTGATAAGTGAAACTGTACCCTACTTTTTCAGGGAAGGTTTGAGGTCAAATACCTTTTGCAGGCTGGAGTGTCTGGGAAGGAAAGCTTTATTGGCTAAGCCCATTAGGGCTTTATGCACCTTATAAAAATGGAGATCTGTCTTAAGGCTACATGACTGATAGCCACAGAGCTATGGAGTGGAGAGCTGCAGCCTCACGACTGGAGCCTGGTGTTGAGGACAATGGCAAATGCTTGCTCTCTCTTACAGGATTATCTCCTGATGGGTCACCGGGGTTTAAACCTAGCTCAACAAGAAAACAGACCTCCTTTCATGGTCCCACAGTAGGAGAGTAAAACCTAGGGTGCTGTGGAAAGATGTCATGGTAGGAAAACAATTTTGCCCATCCACTGTGTTGATGTAGGAATGATAGTATGTCATGTCTTCCCTGGTGGTGTGGGATGGCCTTTTTGCTTTTGTTAGGCATAGCAGATGTTATGTTTTTCTTATATCATCTTTATGATCTAGTGTTGAACATTTCAGTGAAATATTCCAAAACTAAATACAAAGATTCGTCATGAAATATAAGAAATATGAAAGGAAGAGTTGTAGGGAACAGAAGAAGTCCTAGGTAAATGTACGCGTGTAAAAAGTAGATGAAGTCCTAACTGAGTGTGTGCTGTTGACATAAGAACCACCTCATCAAGGACTCCAATGCTTTAGACTCAGAGAAATGGCAAAACACCCAGGTGGAGCTCAGAGAAATGGAAAAGCCTTCTAATTACAGATGTTATGAATGGTTCACCTTTATCTAAAACCAGTGTACACAGAAACTATCAACAATAGCATCCTCCTTTTCCTCCAGGACATTTACAGCTTGAGACTGCTTCACAACAAAGGCCTCTCTCACAAAGATTAGATAAGACTGCCTCCTTGATTGTCAGTATATAAGGAGCCTGCTTATGCAATTTAGATGTAAATATAATTCCAGGAGTTTCCAACTTGCTGTTGGTTCATCTCCTACAGAGTGTACAACCTACACGATTCTCACCTCACTTATGTTAATTCCTAAGGTGTGAAGGTCAAGGCAGATAGGACTCAAGATTTTAAGCCCTGAAAGAATGACTGGGAAAGAGCTGTCATGATGTCTGCCATATCAGATTCCTATTTGAATCCTATACTTCTGCTTCCTGGTAGGTATCTGAGAAGGAAAAGCAAAAACAAAAACAAAAACAAAAACAAAAAAACAAAAAAAAACCGAGAGAGAGAGAGAGAGAGAGAGAGAGAGAGAGAGAGAGAGAGAGAGAGAGAGAGAGAGAGAAACATCTTAGGTTGTACAAATAAATGCTAGTGGCATGGAAATTCTAGTGGAGTCATGTTTACTGAGGCACACACTGACATTAAGTAACAGGGAATTTTGTGGGTATTACCACTTTGGCTAGTCACATAATCACTGGCATCTTGACTACTGATATCACAGTCACCATCTTGATTCATGTGATTGTCACTGACTTGGCTTTCATGAGCATTATTATCTTGGCTCAGTGATTAGCACTATCTCAGTGACATCACTCTGGAAGAAGGCAACAAAATACCATGTTAACTTCTGCCAGTGATGAGGGCAGTTCTATGATAACATGGGACCATTCACCATAAGGGCAGGAGTATCTATGGGATCCTGCCATTTTACAAATTAAATGTGGACCCTCACTTAATCTTAAATCTAGGCATATTATCATTGTATGAATTTCTCAAAAGGCTTCAGCCTCACGTGCAATCCTCACACATGGGGTGCTATAAACAGGGGAGAGGGAAGGAAAGAGATATTGAATCTAAAGAAATCTGTTTCTCATTTTCAAGCACTCAAAGATGGGGGCTAAGTAGTTTGTTGCCCTTTTTGAGAGCTACAAATGTTTGGAAGGATCATGTGCTTACCTTTTCATTTTGGCTTGCTTGCCAAGATGATACACATGTGTGTTTGAGTTCTGAAGGCAGCTGCTAGTGTATCCAGGTCGGTGTGCCCCTACAGCGAATTCTATATAGACAAATGGGCATTTAGATGAAAGAAGAGAGCTTACTAAATGAGAAGCACAGTTGAACTTAGAGGTTGGGCCATACTCAATATGAGGCTTTGCTCTAACAACACAAAGCATGGGTTGGAGAGAGCATGCACATTTATGGGATATTTGTATAGTCCCCACCTCTGCAAAGTTCATGAAAATGGATTATTTATTTATTTATTTATTTATTTATTTATTTATTTATTTATCTTGAACATGTTCCCAGGGTTGATGTAAGCCCAGTTAGGCTAATAGATTTCTGGCTTCCCATGCAGCTGACTTTCAGGCTAATCTCTAGAATCTCTTCTTCCTGTTCCAAGACAGCATATCAATGAAAATATATATGAAATGCTTCTAGATGAGTACAGTTTACATCAAACTTGTGTCAGAGAAGTCCAGTGAATTTTGCTTACTGTGTCTGTGCCATGGGCTGATGGTGTCATAGGAACAGGAGAGATACTTTCCACATGCAGCCATCACCTTTTATTCTGTTTCTGGCTCACTGCTTACATGAGAAAACAAGGCAAAAGAAGAATGAATTAATCAGCATCTTTTATTTATATACATAAAAAGTATATTGTTTTCTTTTTCTTTCCCTTTAATATATTGTTTTTTCATCTAGGGAAATATTCCTAGGTTGAGATGATAATGATGATAATTTTGTAAACCTCTTTCATCAGAATTCATTATTCTTTGTGTCTCTGAAACCATTTTGCTCTACTTTAACTTTTAAATGTGGTAAGAAAATTCAATAAAATAGCTTGGGAAATTAAGGATTAAATGCTAAAATAGATCATGTAGAATTTTAGCAAGAAACACAAAGAACTATCTTTGAAACATAGCATCATGATTTAGTAATGTTTTGAGATAGAATCTTGCTGTGTAACCCTGGGTATCCTGAAGCTCACTATGTAGACTGGGCTGACTTAAATTTAACAGAGATCTGTCTCAATTTCTGCCACCCATGGGCTGGGATGAAACGTGCTCAGCCCCATACCTTGTTCCAAATTTAGGAAAATTTTGGATGAAGAGCCACTAGTTTGTTATAAACTTCACATTGTATATTTTTTTGAGTCTTTGAAGTCCAAAATTTTAAATGGTTAGGGTAAATTATTATAAAATGATCCACATGTAGGACATTTCATTACAAATCTGACTTTCAGGTTATGTTCTGAGAGATCACTGACTGAAGGCATTCTCTGGTTTGTTCTGCAGGGATAATAGATTGAAAGTATGAACAGCCTAAGGCCCTAGAACAATATTAGCATTCAAAAGAATATTTAGTTATATTTAAAATAGAAGACAGCAAAATAGATTCCTATACTTTGACAAAAATTTATCATTAAGTGGATTGGCATGAAATGCTCAATTACTTAAACTTCAGGTGAAAATTTTGTTGATGTAACACCTTATCTATTGACCATTTCCACTGTAAGCAACATTTAAAGCTTACATATTTTGAAATAATAGAGTTACTTTATTAGTATAATATAAATAAATTATGATGGGAAAATCATCTCTATAAATCATTTTCTTGTCAGTTTTCTCTGTTGTAGTGAGCCAGATTTTTCTAATAAATGGGCAATCAAAATCATCTGTCTATAATCAGCAATAATGATTAGAATAGAAGAGTCAGAGAAGTGTGCAGTTAATGAGGATCATTCAATATTCATTTGAACCTCCAGAGCCATGAGACCTCACAGAACTATCTGGAAGGTTGTCAATGTTGTGCATCCATTACAGTAACTGCTAGTTGCATGGGGCTCTTGAGTATATCAGGTGAGGAACACAGGCTGAATTTTAAACTTCATTAAACAAATTAATTTGAACAATATTGTGTTACTAAATTTAGAAGTGATATTTAGAGTTTTCACATATGATTGAACTAAAGTGCTGACAAATCTTTAAGTGGTTTATATTTTTGTATTCATTCATTTTGAAACAGAATATAGCTGCAAAGTGAGAGTTCAGAAAATCATTTTAAAACAGTTTCCCAGTCACCATATAATGAGAAAGAGATGGATACAATTAATATACAATATAAATATTTAATATATTCATTTGTGACATGGGTTAAGCATTTATCACTTTTTAAATTTCTTGAAGTACATTGTTGTTATATTTGAAACGCTCCATATTTGTAGTTAAATTGTTTAAATTCTTTTAAAGCACTTATTTAAAATTAAGGCCTAACACTAAAGCTTAATTTATTAAAATATTATTTTTCTGAATGAAAAGTAGCTGCATTACATAATCTCTGTCAAGTTAGAGTATATCATATACCGCCTATATATTTTGGTAATAGCTGATGTCTTATAGAGTATCTTAGTTAGGTTTTTATTGCTGTGAAGAGACACCATGACAGTGGAAACTCTTATAAATAAAAACATTTAATTGAGGTCAGTTTACAGTTTCAGTGGTTTAGTCCATTATCATCATAACAGGAAGTATGGTGGCATGCAGGCAGACATGATGCTGGAGACAGAAATGAGAGTTCTATATCTTGATCCACAGGTAGCATGAGGAGACATTGCCATACTGGGCCTGACTTGGCCATCTGAGACCTCAAAGCCCCTAATGACACACTTCCTTCAACAAAACCATCCCTATTCCAACAAAACTGTACCTCCCAATAATATCACTCTCTGTGGGCCTATGGCGACCATTTTTATTCAAACCACCACACTGGTATGTTCCTAATTTTCTTAAGGGGCAAAGAAAATGATACCACAAGTCACATTGTGTTTTGTCCTCTCAGTTGAAGTAATTGTCTCAGAATCGAGGTCTCTCTGACCTTCCATCTTTCTACTCTAAGCACAAGGGCTGGTTCCAATATTTCCTTGTGTGACTCAGGAAACATACTCAAAAACAAATATAACTGTCTTCCCATATTCTATTTGGAAACCTTATCAAATAAATAGGAAATATTAAACAGATACAACAAGAAAACAAAAGTCATCACAGCACCCAAAAAATTTGGTAAGATCTAGTCTTTTGGGGGACTTTTCTTGCCTAATACTGAATGATTTGTTGGATGTGATGTTTTGTTCCATTCAACATTTGTGACTCGTGATCAGTTCCTGTTCCCTCCATTTGTCTCTCCACTATGAAGACAATATAGTTCAGGTTCAGTTATTTAGTATTTAGCCTTTGCTTATCATAATTTTATGTCAATCTCAAATGTGTGTCAGTAAATTAGTTGTGCTTTTGAATTGCCTAGCTATCATTTGTTACAGAGTTGACCTGCTTTCTATCCCTTATAAAAATGGAACAAACATTTTTCAAGTGAAAGTAGAGTGTAACAAGTAAGTAAAGTGTTTACCAATTTCTATCACCAAGCTTTGAAGTGTATTAGCTCTGAGTATCAGCCAATAGGTTTATGGGTGGGATGACATCACTGGAATGGATTATACAAGTTAAAAATATTATAGAAGCTCAGAGTTTTACATATACCTCTGCTTTCTGCTAGACTTAGTTACTGACCCATAATCTAGTGTACTTTTGTCCACAGATTTAATATGTGCCATCCCTACACACCATTGGATGGGAGAAGGAACTAATGTCCTCAAATTCAACACAGAATCCTTTGGGAAGATTCTGTATTTACCTTTATCTTTGTACTGGAAAGCTTTCTCTTCATCTTGGCTTCTTTCTCTGTTCTGTGACCAAGTTTAACAAAGAAAACATTGATAAAAGTTTTGGCCGAGAAAGACAGAATAGCAGTCGTCTCCAAGCTCCATTTGTACCTGCAGGGCTCCTGTAATATAGGAATTATTAATATATCAGGTCTTATGTTCTTGGTCTTTAAAAGTGCCTTACAGCATACTTCAGTTAACTGATTATTGCTCCCATTTACAACCCTCCTACTGTGGAGTATCTTGCTAATGCTGAGAAATTTCCTGATTACATATTGCCACTCCCCAGTGAAGACAGAAATCAGTGCCCAGTCACTTTCGATATTATTTCCCACTTCAGTACTATCTTTCTATGGTTCAGTAAAGTACTGCATAGGTGGTTAAGTTCAAATTTATTTTTCTGTCAATATAACATTATAAAACTTGCCCCAATGGCCTTAATCTGTATTATATGCTGTCTAGATAATAGGATAATTTTCTTAATGAAAAGAGCTAATATATGCTACATATATTGAATTTTAACTTGTGATAATAATGGCTTCTTAGTGACTGTGCTCTCCTCTTTTCTGATATGAGGTTTTGTAGAAATGGCTAGCGATTTTACTGATTGTCTTCAAATGGCTCAATAAACAGTTTCTTAATGACTCTATGAATACATTTTCAGAATTATTTTTCTCAATAAAGTGCTTATGTAGTTAGAGTTTTAAGCTCTGTACAGACTACTCTAAATATATTCAATTCATCTTTAAATGTTATAGTCAAACATTTGTTTTATTTATTTCAGAAGAAAACATAATCGCTCCTTTTCAATCTCTGAAATTTAAAAATCGAGACTTTTCTTAATTCCACAAACTGTTTTATACAGACATGAAAATTTATGAAGGCACTATGGGAGGAAACTGCTCTTCTCAAGCTCTGGTCATGCTTTACTTCTATCTAGCTGCAGTTGCCTGATAAAGCTGTCTAGAAATCAGCTTCAACATACCAGGATACATTATGGTATTCAAATGTGAAATAGTGCTGGATTCTGATCACCACAAAGATAAAGAGAGAATGTGGGGAGGGATGTCAGATGGGATTCACTGACAAGACTCCCAAGGGAAGAATACTCTCCTAAATGCTCCTGCTTCTCTTCTTGTGAAGGATAGAATGGCAAAATGACTTTATCAGGGAAGTAGAGGTCGTTTCTTAGATTTAAAGAAATTTCTACAAATCTAGACCAAAGACTACTCAAGCATCTTCTTGACTTAATGAGATGGTTCTGTAGTCTTGAAAATACTTTTGTTTGTACTGATGAAGATATACTTTTCTAAGTGTTGGGGTTGTCCTAAGATCCAGTATTGTTTATCATCTTGGTATTCAATCAGAAATATGAAGAAGCTGGGAGGAGTCAGTCACTTTTCAGGAAAGAGAAAGCAGTACCAAATGAACTCAGAGTGTGTGGATGTGTGCATTTGTGTGTGTGTGTGTGTGTGTGTGTTTGGCTTTTTTTATGTGTGTAGCTGTATGCATAGGGAAAGGAAACAGGAAATAATATAGCAAATGGGATAAACGTGCTCATAATTAAATCCATGAGGGTATACTTTGTGCTATTATTCCTTTTGTAATTTTTAAAAATGCAATTATGCCTTCAAATTAATACAAATGTTTCCTTCCTAGACATTTTTGCCTATCACACATAGAGATGTTGCCAAATATGATTAAGTTGGTTTATATATCTAAATTCAGATTCATTTCCTTTTCTCATATGAGCATGTATTGAATATATTGGGGGAATTTGTTAGGTTTATGTCATGTGATAAAATACTTAAGAAAAACAGTTTATTGGGATGAGAGGTTCATTTTCCCTCATAGTTTCAGAGGTTTCAGTCTGTGGTTCACTGGTCTGCTGCTTTTGGACCTGTGGTACCATAGTACAATTTGACAGTATTGCATGGTGAGGCCATAATATTTGTGGATTCTGCAGTGGGAGTAAAGCCAGGCTATTACAACCAACTTCACTTGTTCCTTGGTTTATTTATTAACATGAGAGTTCGTTCATATGGTTCAAAGTTCTGCCAGTCCAGAGGTATATGGATTTCTCAATGTGTATGTATTTAGTTACATGTTGACACAATATATTTATCTCCATATATTTATATATTATATTTAATTTCTTACATGTTTTATTGAGCCTATTATATATGTCAGAAACTAAGGTGTGAGCAATTGTACTGGCTGGTTTGGTGTGTCAACTTGATGCAGGCTAGAGTTATCACAGAGAAAGGAGTCTCAGTTGGGGAAGTGCCTCCATGAGATCCAACTGTGAGGCATTTTCTCAATTAGTGATCAGGTGGGAGGGCCCCTTGTGAGTGGTACCACCTTTGGGCTGGTAATCTTGGGTTCTATAAGAGAGCAGGCTGAGCAAGCCAGGGAAAGCAAGCCAGTAAGAAACATCCCTCCATGGCCTCTGCATCAGCTCCTGCTTCCTGACCTGCTTGAGTTCCAGTCCTGACTTCCTTTAGTGATGAACTGCAACATGTAAGTTTAAGCTCAATAAACCCTTTCCTCCTCAACTTGCTTCTTGGTCATGATGTTTGTGCAGGAATAGAAACCCTGACTAAGACAGCAATGTAGGAATGAACAAATTGAATTCTTTTTTTATTGATATATTTTAAATTTACATTTCAAATGATTTCCTCTTTTCTGGGTCCCCACTCCCCCCAAGTCCCATAAGCCCTCTTCCCTCCCCCTGTTCCTCCATCTACCCCTTCCTGCTTCCCTGTTCTGGAAATCACCTATACTGTTGCACTGAGTCTTTCCAGAACCAGGGGCCACTCCTCCATTCTTTTTGGACATCATTTAATATCTGGATTATGTCTTGGGTATTCAAAGTTTCTAGCCTAATATCCACTTCTCAATGAGTGCATACCATGAGTGATCTTTGGAGGCTGGGTTACCTCACTTAGGATGATGTTCTCCAGCTCCATCCATTTGTCTAAGAATTTTATGAATTCATTGTTTCTAACAGCTGAATAGTACTCCATTGTGTAAATATACCACATTTTTTGTATCCATTCCTCCGTTGAAGGACACCTGGGTTCTTTCCAGCTTCTGGCTACTACAAATAGGGCTGCTATGAACATAGGGGAGCATGTTTCCTTATTGCATGCTGAAGAATCCTCTGGGTGTATGCCCAGGAATGGTATAATAGTGTCCTCAGGAAGTGTCATGTCCAGTTTTCTGAGGAACCGCCAGACTGATTTCCCAAGTGGTTGCACGATCTTGCAATCCCACCAGCAGTGAAGGAGTGTTCCTCTTTCTCAACATCCTTGCCAGCACCTGCTGTCTCCTTAGTTTTTGACCTTAGCCATTCTCACTGGTGTGAGGTGAAATCTCAGGGTTGTTTTGATTTGCATTTCCCTAATGATTAATGATGCTGAACATTTCTTAAGGGTGTTTCTCAGCTCTCAGAAGTTCTTCATGTGAAAATTTTTGTTTAGCTCTGTACCCAACTTTTTAATGGGGTTATTTGGTTCTCTGGGTTCAACCTTCTTGAGTTCTTTGTATATATTAGATATTTGCCCTCTGTTGGATTTAGGGTTGGTGAAGATCCTTTCCCAATCTGTTCATTGACGTTTTGTCCTTTTGACAGTGTCTTTTGCCTTACAGACTTTGTAGTTTTATGAGGTCCCATTTATCAATTCTTGATCTTAGAGCATAAGTTATTGGTGTTCTATGCAGGAACTTTTCCCCTGTGCCCATGTCCTCAAGGGTCTTCCCCAGTTTCTTTTCTATTAGTTTCAGTGTGTCAGGTTTTATGTGGAGGTCCTTGATCCATTTGGAATTGAGCTTAGTACAAGGAGATAAGAATGGAGCGATGCCCATTCTTCTGCATGCTGACTTCCAGTTGAGACACCACCATTTGTTGAAAAGGCTATCCTTTTTCCACTGGATGCTTTCAGTTCCTTTGTTGAAGATCAAGTGACCATAGGTGTGTGGGTTCATTTCTGGATCTTCAATCCTATTCCATTGATCCGTTCGCCTGACATTGTACCAATACCATGCAGTTTTTATCACTATTGCTCTGTAGTAAAGTTTAAAGTCTGGGATACTGAAACCCCCTGAAGTTCTTTTATTGTTGAGAATAGTTTTAGCTATTGTGGTTTTTTTGTTATTCCAGATGAAATTGAGAATTGCTCTTTCTAGCTCTATGAAGAACTGGATTGGGATTTTTATGGGGATAGCATTGAATCTGTAGATTGCCTTCGGCAAGATGGCCATTTTAACTATATTAATCCTGCCAATCCACGAGCATGGAAGATTTTTCCATTTTCTGAGATCTTCTTCAATTTCCTTCTTCAGAGATCTGAAGTTCTTGTTTGGTTAGAGTCACCCCAAAATACTTTATACTTTTTGTAGCTTTTGTGAAGGGAGTCATTTCCCTAATTTCTTTCTCAGTTTGTTTGTCCTTTGAATATATAAAGGCTACTGATTTGCTTGGGTTGATTTTGTAGCCAGCCACTTTGCTGAAGTTGCTTATCAGCTTTAGGAGTTCTCTAGTAGAGTTTTTAGGGTCATATAAGTATACTATCATATCATCTGCAAATAGTGATAGTTTGACTTCTTTCTTTCCAATTTGTATCCCTTTTTCTTCCTTATGTTGTCTAATTGCTCTAGCTAGGACTTCAAGGACTATATTGAAAAGATATGGAGAGAGGGGGCAGCCTTGTCTAGTCCCTGATTTTAGTGGGATTGCTTCAAGTTTCTCTCCATTTAGTTTGTTGCTGGCTACAGGTTTGCTGTATATTGCTTTTACTATGTTTAGATATGGTCCTTGAATTCCTGTCCTTTCCAAGACTTTTAGCATAAAAGGATGCTGAATTTTGTCAAATGCTTTTTCAGCATCTAATGAAATGATCATGTGTTTTTTTTCTTTGAGTTTGTTTATGTAGTGGATAGCATTTATGGATTTCCTTATATTGAACCATCCCTGCATCCCTGGGATGAAGCCTCCTTGATCATGGTGGATGATAGTTTTGATGTGTTCTTGGATTCGGTGGGCAAGAATTTTATTTAGTATTTTTGCATCGATATTCATAAGGGAAATTGGCCTGAAATTCTCTTTCTTAGTTGGATCTTCGTGTGGTTTTGGAATCAGCATAATAGTGGTTTCGAAGAAGGAGTTGGGTAGTGTTCCTTCTGTTTCTATTTGGTGGAAAAGTTTGAAGAGTATTGGTGTTAAGTCTTCTTTGAAGGTCTGATAGAATTCTGCACTGAAACCATCTGGTCCTGTGCTTTTTTTGGTCGGAAGCCTATCTATGACCCCTTCTATTTCTTTAGGGGTTATGCGTCTGTTTAGATGGTCTATTTGATCCTGGTTTAATTTTGGTAATTGGGATCTGTCTAAGAAAATGTCCATATTACATGGTGGGGAATCCTCTGGGTATATGCCCAGGAGTGGTATAGCAGGATCTTCTGGAAGTGAGGTGCCCAGTTTTCGGAGGAACCGCCAGACTGATTTCCAGAGTGGTTGTACCAATTTGCAACCCCACTAGCAGTGGAGGAGTGTTCCTCTTTCTCCATACCGTCTCCAACACCTGCTATCTCCTGAATTTTTAATCTTAGTCATTCTGACTGGTGTAAGGTGAAATCTCAGGGTTGTTTTTATTTGCATTTCCCTAATGATTAATGAAGTTGAGCATTTTTTAAGATGCTTCTCCGCCATCCAAAGTTCTTCAGATGAGAATTCTTTGTTTAACTCTGTACCCCATTTTTTAATAGGGTTGTTTGGTTTTCTGGAGTCTAACTTCTTGAGTTCTTTATATATATTGGATATTAGCCCTCTATCTGATGTAGGATTGGTGAAGATCTTTTCCCAATTTGTTGGTTGCCGATTTGTCCTCTTGATGGTGTCCTTTGCCTTACAGAAACTTTGTAATTCTATGAGGTCCCATTTGTCAATTCTTGCTCTTAGAGCATATGCTATTGGTGTTCTGTTCAGAAACTTTCTCCCTGTACCAATGTCCTCAAGGGTCTTCCCAATCGCCAGATGCTGTAAAGAACCCAGGTATCCCTCAACAGAAGAGTGGATGCAAAAAATGTGGTATATCTACACAATGGAGTACTATTCAGCCATTACAAACAATGAATTCATGAAATTCTTAGGCAAATGGATGGAGCTAGAGAACATCATACTAAGTGAGGTAACCCAGACTCAAAAGGTGAATCATGGTATGCACTCACTAATAAGTGGATATTAACCTAGAAACCTGGAATACCCAAAACATAATCTACACATCAAATGAGGTACAAGAAGAAAGGGAGAGTGGCCCCTTGTTCTGGAAAGACTCAGTGAAGCAGTATAGGGCAAAACCAGAATAAGGAAGTGGGAAGGGGTGGGTGGGAGGACAGGGGGAGGGAAGGGGACTTACGGGACTTTCTGGGAGTGGGGGGGGCTAGGAAAGGGGAAATCATTTGAAATGTAAATAAAAAAATATATCGAATAAAAAAAAAAGAAAAGAAAATGTCCATTTCCTCCAGATTCTCCAGTTGTGTTGAGTATAGATTTTTGTAGTAGGATCAGATGATTTTTTGAATTTCCTCGGTTTCTGTTGTAATATCTCCGTTTTCATTTCTAATTTTGTTAATCTGGATACTTTCTCTGTGCCCTTTGGTTAGTCTGGCTAAGGGTTTATCTATCTTGTTGCTTTTTTCAAAGAACCAGCTTTTGGTTTTGTTGATTCTTTATATGGTTCTCTTGGTTTCTACTTGATTGATTTCAGCCCTGAGTTTGATGATTTCCTGTCTTCTCCTCCTGGGTGAATTAGCTTCTTTTTGTTCCAGGGCTTTCAGTTGTTCTGTTAATCTTCTAGTGTATGCTCTCTCAAATTTAGATTTGTGTATGTTGTGCTTTCATTTTCATTACATGCTAAGAAATCTTTGATTTCTTTCATTATTTCTTCCTTGACCAAGGTATCATTGAGTAGAGTTCAGCTTCCATGTGTATGTGGACTTTCTGTTGTTTTTATCGTTATTAAAGACCACTTTTACTCCATAGTGATCTGATAGGAGGCATGGGATTATTTCAATCTTCTTATATTTGTTGAGGTCTATCTTGTGACCAACTATATGATCTATTTTGGAGAAGGTACCATGAGGTGCTGAGAAAAAGGTATATTCTTTTGCTTTGGGATGAAAAGTTCTATATATATCTGTTAACTCCATTTGGTCCAAAGCTTCGATTAGTTTCACTGTTTCCCTGTTTAGTTTCTGTTTTCCTGATCGGTCCATTGGTGAGAGTGGAATGTTGAAGTCACCCACAATTATTGTGTTAGGTGCAATGTGTACTTTGAACTTTAGTAAAGTTTCTTTTATGAATGAGGGCACCCTTGTATTTGGGGCATAGATGTTCAGGATTGAGAGTTGTTCTTGTTGGGTTTTTCCTTTGACCAGTAAGAAGTGACCTTCCATGTCTCTTTTGATAACATTAGGTTGAAAGTCAATTTTATGTGATATTAGAATGGCAACTCTGGCTTGTTTCCTGGGACCATTTGCTTGTAGAATTGTCTTCTAGCCTTTTACTCTAAGGTAGTTTTTGTCTTTGACACTGAGGTGTGTTTCCTGTATGCAGCAAAATGTAGGGTCCTGTTTACATAACAAGTCTGTTAGTCTATGTCTTTTTATTGGGGAATTGAGTCCATTGATGTTAAGAGATATTAAGGAGTAGTGGTTATTGCTTCCTATCATTTTTGATTTTAATTTTATAGGTGTGTGGTTATCTTCTTTGGGTTTGATGAAAGAAGTTTAATATCCTGCTTTTTGCAGGGTACAGTTTCCCTCGTTGTAATGGTGTTTTCCCCCTATTATCCTTTGTAGGGCTGGGTTTGTGGAAAAATATTGTGTAAATTTGATTTTGTCATGGAATGACAACTCTGGAATATCTTGGTTTCTCCATCTATAGTAATTGAGAGTTTTGCTGGGTATAGTAGTCTCGGCTGGCATTTGTGTTCTCCTAGAGTCTGCATGAGCTCCGCCCAGGATCTTCTAGCTTTCATGGTCTCTGGTGAGAAATCTGGTGTAGTTCTGATAGGTCTTCATTTATAAGTTACTTGCCCTTTTTCTCTTACTGCCCTAAGTATTTTTTCTTTGTTTAGTACATTTGGGGTTTTGATTATTATGTGACAGGAGGTATTTCTGTTCTGGTACAGTCTGTTTGGAGTTCTGTAGGCTTCTTGTATATTCATGGGCATCTCTCTCTTTAGGTTAGGGAAGTTTTCTTCCATAATTTTGTTGAAGATATTTGCTGGCCCTTTAAATTGTAAATCTTCACTCTCATCACTGCCTATAATCCTTAGATTTGGCTTTCTCATTGTGTCCTGGATTTCCCGGATGTTTTGGGTTTCAAGCTTTTTGCATTTTGCATTTTCTTTAACTGTTGAGTCCATGGTTTCTCTGGTATCTTCGGCATCTGAGATTCTTTCTTCTATCTCTTGTATTCTGTTGTTGATATTTGTGTGTATGGTCCCTGATTTCTTCCCAAGGTTTTCTATCTCCAAAGTTGCCTCCCTTTGTGCTTTCTTCTACTTCTACTTCTGTTTCTACTTCTACTTCTGTTGTTTCTACTTCTGTTTTTAGATCCTGGAAGTTTTTGCTCAGTTCTGTCATTTGCTTGTTTGTGTTTTCCTCTAATTCTTTAAGAGATTTTTGTGTTTCCTCTTTCATGACTTCTGCCTGTTGATCAAAGTTCTCCTGTATTTCTTTAAGTGGTATTTGTGTTTCCTCCTTATTGGCTTTTGTATTCTCCTGAATTTCTTTCAATGTTTTTTGTGTTTCCCTTGTAAGGGCTTCTAATTTATGGTTCATTTTATCCTGAATTTCTTTAAGTATGTCCTTCATGTGTTCCTGTACCAGCATCATGACCAGTGATTTTAAATCCAAATCTTGTTTTTCTGGTGTGTTGGGGTATCTAGGACTTGCTATTGTTGGAGAATTGGGTTCAGATGCTGCCATAATGCCTTGGTTTCTATTAGTAAGGTTCCTACATTTGCCTTTAGCCATCTGGTTATCCCAGGTGTTAGAAGGTCTTATTGTCACTGGCTGGTGCTTCAACCTACTGTGTATCTTTAAGGTTATGTCTGCAACACTGGATGACTGGGTTTCCTCTGGCACAGATTACTGATATGCTGCCTTCCTCTTTTGTGCCTTTGGAAGCCTGCTCAGTCTTGCCTCAAGCAATGTTATACTTAGGTTGTCAAGGTCAACCAGGTGTTCTCTGCTCTATTATGGAGCGAAGATGGTATGGTATGGGTCACTCCCTCTGTTGATTCTCACCTAGGACACAGGTCCCTCGATGGACTGGCTTGCAGATGAACCTCCTATGTGCTCAGTTCCTGAGTGCAGGCAGACCCCTGGAGATTTGCACCCCCAGAGATGTACAGCTCAGGGTGATCCAGTACTTAGTGATGCTTTTCTGTCCTGGCAGGGAGGGAATATGGCCACAGGGAATCTCTTCTTCTGCTGCTCTCTGGGCAGGACACAGGCCCCACTCTCAGCGGGCTGGTAGACAAACTTTCTATATGCTCAATTCTTTGGTGCAGGCAGACACCTGGCAGTTTGCACCACCAGAGATCTAAAGCTCAAGGTGATACAGTACCTAGTGTGACCCTTTTCTGTCCAGGCAGGCAGCGAATTTGGCCGTGGGGCTTCTCTCCTTCTGCAGCTCTCTGGGCAGGACCCAAATTGAATTCTTATTCTTAGGTTTTTCATTCCATAAGAGCACACAAAATGATAATCTGCAGGCATAATGAATATATTTCAGTTATCTTTTATTGGTCTCAGAATCTCCTGCACATACCAAATCTGCAGATGTACAAGTTATAAATATAAAATGACACAGTGTTTGTAAGTAACCTATGTTCATCCCCACTATATAATTTAAATCATTTCTAGATTGTTTATAATAGTCATTGTAAATACTGTGTTAATAATTACCATGATATATTATTTAGGATGAGATAGAAGTCTGTAATATGTTCAATAGAGATGGGACATTATTTCTAAAGAATTTGGATTCATGGGTGGTTGATTCTGCAACTATAGAGGGCTGAATGCATATGATTGGTAAGAGGAGAAATGTGAAGTTGAGAGGGGCAGGCCATGAAGAATATATGCATTTATATAAAATTTTAAATAGAATGATCATGATAGGCTGACATGAGAAAGTATTGAATCATGAAGATGCAAAAAAGGTGAGAGATATGTGGAGAATGTGTAATGAATATGATGTTCAAAGGCCTTAGTGTGGGATCTTCATGCTCATTATCAACTAGAAAGAAGACTATATTCTGACTGGATAAAGGTAATAAAAAGAGGACAGCAGTTGCTGGTCCAGCTGAAGGGCCATCAGCAGTGGAACCAAGGCGACACAGGGTCCAGTTAGGCCCTGCGCCCATGACCACTGACCTTCACTGACCAGCTGGGCTGCAAACAGCTGCGGTTTTGCGGCGCCTTTCACTACACGGAAGCCACTTCAGAACTCTCCATCTTGATTTCGAAATCCAGTGACATCAGACAGTCTGAGGTACACAAACATAATCCGAGGCCAACACCGCGGGGGTCTGAGCCCGACGGGCATTGGCCTGCACCCAGGCCCTTGGCTGTTCGGGGGGGGGGGGGGGGGGGCATTGGGGCGCCAACCCAGCCAGGAGGGTTTTTGCCCGGGCCTGCGCGCGCACCGCCATTTTGCCTGCAGGACAACAGAGAGGTCTGGTGGGCAGAGCCGTAACGGGCATAGCCTGAGGCTAACAAAGCAGGGGTCTAGGCCCCAAAAGGCACAGGACTGACCCCAAGATCTGGGCGGCTTGGTGGGCCATCTGTGAGTCAACCCGCCCAGGAGGTTGTTAGCACAGCAGACGCTCCCAGCGCTTTTGGGGAGCGCGGGCGCACATGCCCGCCATCCTGGTCACCTGGCGGACCCAATTAACAGTCATAGCACTAGGGGAACTTTGCTCGGACCTTGGCCTCCCAGGCTTTTGCCTGGACGTAGGGCCTGGGCAGCCAGGCTAACCTTGTGTGCACCAGCCCTGTTGGGGGATCGGCTGCCCAGGGGGGTGATCTGAACACAGGGGAGGTCCCGGCAGCATACACGGTCAGCGCTCCCTGGGGGTGCACACGGGCTCCATCACAGACACAATCTGGGGCAAGGCCTTAGGCGGGAGCCCTCAGCTCAACTCTCTCCGCTTCCGGATCCAGATCAGCCTGGGCAGCAGCACCACATCGCCAGGTCCAGGCGGCCAGCTGGGAGAAGTCAGTGTGCTCCAGTGAATCTAGCGGGCCCCAGCGGGAGCCTTCGGGTGCCTGCTTCGGGATCTGAACAGCCTGGGCAGCAGCACCCTGTCTACAGGCAGTGCAGGGGGTAAGCTGTGCACCAGAGGCCACCTGGGAAGAGGCAGCTTGCACTGGTGAGTCTAGCACTGACAAGACCAAGTAACACCAGTGAGAACTAGATGGCAAAAGGCAAATGGAGGAACGTCTCTAACAGAAATCAAGGCAATATGGCAACATCTGAACCCAATTCTCCTCTACCAGCATGTCCTGGATACCCCAACACACCAGTAAAACAAGATTTGGATTTAAAATCACTGGTCATGATGCTGGTACAGGAACACATGAAGGACATACTTAAAGAAATTCAGGAGAAAATGGATCAAAAGTTAGAAGCCCTTGCAAGGGAAACACAAAAATCATTGAAAGAAATCCAGGAGAATACAAAAGCCAACAATGAGGAAACACACAAAAAAAAAAAAACTTAAAGAAATACAGGAGAACTTTGGTCAACAGGCTGAGGTCATGAAAGAGGAAACAGAAAAATCTCTTAAAGAATTACAGGAAAGCACAAACAAGCAAGGGAAGGAGCTAAGCAAAACCATCCAGGATCTAAAATCAGAAATAGAAACAACTAAGAAAACTCAAAGGGAGACAACTTTGGAGATAGAAAGCCTTGGGAAGAAATCAGGGGACAGAGATGCAAATATCAACAACAGAATACAAGAGATAGAAGAAAGAATCTCAGATGCTGAAGATTCCATAGAAACCATGGACTCAACAGTTAAAGAAAATGCAAAATGCAAAAAGCTTGTAACCCAAAATATCCAGGAAATCCAGGACACAATAAGAAGACCAAACCTAAGGATTATAGGCATAGATGAGAGTGAAGATTTACAACTTAAATGGCCAGCAAATATCTTCAATAAAATTATGGAAGAAAACTTCCCTCACCTAAAGAGAAAGATGCCCATGAATATACAAGAAGCCTACAGAACTCCAAACAGACTGGACCAGAACAGAAGTACTTCCCGTCACATAATAATCAAAACACCAAATGTTCTAAACAAAGAAAGAATACTAAAGGCAGTAAGGGTGGGGCTACAAACTCTCAAATCCCCAGACTCATTGTCTTGGCTGTACTCCTCCTCAAACAGCACTTCCAATTGTGAACCAACTAGTTATTGCCTGAGCCTATGAGGCCACTCCTCATTCAAACCACCATAGGTGCTAGAAAAATTGAACACCTTTAATCTGAGCACTGGGAAGACAGATGCAAGGTGATCTCTTTGAGTTCAAGACCAGCATGGTTTTTAAAGTTAGTTCCAGCGCAGACAGATCTATGTCTTAGAGAGACAAAGCAAAGAACAAACCATTAAGCCAGCCCCAATTAAATGCTGTTCTTTATAACAGTTGCCTTGGTCATGGTGTCTGTTAACAGCAGTAAAACTACAACTAAGACATAAGAGATAGTAATACCTATCCTCTTGGGAATGGCAGTTTAGTAGATATAGCACTAATTTGAAGAAAAATGTTTTGTATAATGTCACAAGTATGGACATTAATCCTGTTCACAGGAGTTGTCCTGGAGGAATTGACAGAAACAAGAAATGTGATGTGGATGCTATCTTGTTTAGATTGAATTGATGCTATTAAGATGTGTTAAACCATATAAATTCCCTAAACTCTTGATTTTGGACTTAGAGTGCTTTTAGAGGGTAGAATCTGTCTCTCTGTCTCTCTGTCTCTCTGTCTCTCTGTCTCTCTGTCTCTCTCTCTCTGTGTCTCTCTCTCTGTGTCTCTCTCTCTCACACACACACTCACACACACACACACTCACACACACGCACACACACACACACACACACACAAAGCCCCACAAGAAATTAGGAGGTGTATATTTCATAGCCTATTAATTTAAGAAAATATAATGCCAGAGTGGATGTGTTCACAACCATAATTTACAAAAACAGAGGTGAAGAAATCTAAAGAAGCCCTTTCTTTCATCAATGGAATGTTGTACCACTTAACTACATATATTCACCAGTGACCTAGTATACCAATTTTGTATGCACATACATATGCATGTGTATGTTTTATATGAGTGTAATGTATATACATTTTATTGTAGATTTTGAAAACACCGCTTAGGCATGGTGGCACACACTTAAAATATTGGAACTGAGATGTGGATTCAGGAGAATGCAGAGTTCACCAGTGTCAGTTACGCAGTAAGATTGAGCCCAGACTTGACAGCTTCAAACAATGCAGGAGCATAGAAAACTAAGATCATTGTCACTAAAGAGGTGCAGTCAAGGGTATTTGGGGTCATCAGTGATCAAAAATTTGCACTGTTTATCATAAATCCAGTTGTGTGATTTTCATCAACAGTACTTAGCAGCCCCAGAGAGTCAAAACAGGACTATCTGAGAATTAGAAACAACAAACATACAAAAGATTGACTTTTTATTTGTCTGAGTTATAATTTTATAATTCCTCTTTGCCTTCTAGAGAATTTGTAGCAAAAAAAATATGGGAAAATATTCAATTATTTTGATATCTAATATGAAAAGTTCTGACTTAATACAAAAGTGATACTACTATGATTATCATAGAAAATTAGCCTATGGAAGATGTTTACCATGTAGCATTGTTGTTTGATTCTTGCATTATATGCCATTTATTCACCTTTGATCTACCCTTCATTATTACTATAGGAACGATTTTCCAGTGACATGACATTATAGTGTCAATTTAAAAAACTTCAGAGTAAATCAACACCTGATGATGAATATGTTCACAAAATAACAAACATGTTAAAATAGAAACCCTGTATTTTTTCTTAATTTAGTAGCATCTTATTCTTTCCATCAAAAATCTTCTGAAGAAAATTTCAAATATCAACGATTTTATAATTATAAATGGATAACATTGAAAAATTAAAAATATATTTAAGTGAATACGTATTCTGTATTTTAAGAGTTCCTATTTTGAACCTGACTCTACTGCTAGGTTTTGGGGATAGAAAGATATCACTTTGGTTATTTAAATAACCTATAGATTTGTGGCAAGTATCAAAACATGAGTCAATTTATGAAGAGTTTTCTCTCTCGTGTTAATGGATTTTGATTTTGAAACCTCTAAAGGGTTTTCATAGGAGAAATGGCACAAACTTGTGTTCAAGCTATAGGCGATAAGTTTTAAGGAAAGAGAAAAAGGTCATACCTATTGAATGCCTCCCATAGAAAATACACAGTATTAGATGCTTCTCATCTTCATGTTCACTTAATCATAGTAATGGGCTCACAAAATCAAACTTTATAATCTATGTTTTACAAGTTTGATGGTAAATATCAGTGTCAGTTTGACAGAATCCATAATCACCTGAGACACATACTTCTGGATATGTGTGTAAGTGAGTTTCTAAATTTAGTTAAATGAGAAAGGAAGATCCACTGTAAATGCAGGTACCACCACTCCATTGCCTGGAATCCAAGAATACACAGAATGGAGAAAGCAAACAGAGTACTGGCATTTATCTTCTCTTTCTCTACTTCCTCTGTATGGATGCGATGTGACCCACACTGCCTTGTGCTCCCATAGTCAGTCCTTCTTTACCTTGATGAATCATAAACTATATATATATATAAAGAAAGAAACCATTCTTTTTGATGCTTCTACTACCTTGATGCAGTATCAAGATAAAAAACAAATACAAGTGAGGAAGAGATTTGGAGAGCCTTATTTCTATAGATCGTAATTACAATAGGGGATATTGTTGGCCTCTGGGCACAGTCTGACTCCAAAATATATTATTATCCTCTGGGTTATCACTTGGGATGTAGAATATCAGTATAAAAATAAATTAGGATGAAGGGTGGCACCGAGACAATGGTGGTGAATTAGAAATAAAGGAAAAGAACCAGCTCCTGGTTTTGTTGATTCTTTGTATGGTTCTCTTTGTTTCTACTTGATTGATTTCTTCCCTGAGTTTGATGATTTCCTGCCTTCTACTCCTCCTGGGTGAAATAGCTTCTTTTTGTTCCAGGGCTTTCAGGTGTGTCATTAAGCTGTTAGTGTATGCTCTCTCCATTTTCTTTTTGGAGGCACTCAGGGCTATGAGTTTTCCTCTTAGCACTGCTTTCATTGTGTCCCATAGATTTGGGTATGTTGTGTCTTCATTTTCATTGTGTTCTAAAAAGTCTTTAATTTCTTTCTTTATTTCTTCCTTGACCAAGGTATCATTGAGTAGAATATTGTTCAGTGTCCCCGTGTATGTGGGTTTTCTGTTGTTTTTGTTGCTATTGAAGACCACTTTTACTCCATAGTGATCTGATAGGAGGCATGGGATTAGTTCAATCTTCTTATACTTGTTGAGGTCTGTCTTGTGACCAATTATATGGTCGATTTTGGAGAAGGTACCATGAGGTGCTGAGAAAAAGGTATATTCTTTTGCTTTAGGATAGAATGTTCTATATATATATATATATATATATATATATATATATATATATATATATATATATATATATATCTGTTAAATCTAATTGGTCCAAAGCTCAACAAAACCAGGAGCTGGTTCTTTGAGAAAATCAACAAGATAGATAAACCCTTAGCCAGACTAACCAAAGGGCACAGAGACAGTATCCAGATTAACAACTTAGAAATGAAAAGGGAGATATAACAACAGAAACTGAGGAAATTCAAAAAATCATTAGATCCTACTACAAAAGCCTATACTCAACACAACTGGAGAATCTGGAGGAAATGGACAGTTTCCTCGACAGATATCTGACACCAAAACTAAATCAGGATCAAATAGATCAACTAAACAGTCCCATAACACCTGAAGAAATAAAAAGGGTCATAGAAGGTCTCCCAACCAAAAAAAGCACGGGACCAGATGGCTTCAGTGCAGAGTTCTATCAGACCTTCATAAAAGACCTAACACCAATACTCTTCAAACTATTCCACAAAATAGAAACAGAAGGACCTCTACCCAACTCCTTCTGCGAAGCCACAATTACGCTGATACCAAAACCACACAAAGATCCAACAAAGAAAGAGAACTTCAGGCCAATTTCTCTTATGAATATTGATGCAAAAATACTTAATAAAATTCTTGCCAACCGAATCCAAGGACACATCAAAACGATCATCCACCAGGATCAGGTAGGCTTCATCCCAGGGATGCAGGGATGGTTCAATATAAGGAAATCCATCAATGTTATCCACTACATAAACAAACTCAAAGAAAAAAAAAACATATGATCATCTCATTAGATGCAGAAAAAGCATTTGACAAAATCCAGCATCCTTTCATGCTAAAAGTATTGGAAAGAACAGGAATTCAAGGCCCATCCCTAAACATCATTAAAGCAATACACAGCAAACAGGTAGCCAACATCAAACTAAATGGAGCGAAACTTGAAGCAATCCCACTAATATCAGGGACTAGACAAGGCTGTCCTCTCTCTCCATATCTTTTCAATATTGTATTTGAAGTTCTAGCGAGAGCAATTAGACAACATAAGGAGATCAAGGGGATACAAATTGGAAAGGAAAAAGTCAAATTATCACTATTTGCAGATGACATGATAGTCTACTTAAGTGACCCGAAAACCTCTACCAGAGAACTCCTACAGCTGATAAACAACTTCAGCAAATTGGCTGGTTATAAAATCAACTCAAGCAAATCAGTTGCCTTCCTATACTCAAAGGATAAGCAGGCTGAGAAAGAAGTTAGGGAAACGACACCCTTCAAAATAGCCACAAACAATATAAAGTATCTTGGTGTGACTAACCAAACAAGTGAATGATCTATATGAAAAGAACTTCAGGTCTCTGAAGAAGGAAATCGAAGAAGACCTCAGAAAATGGAAAAATCTGCCATGCTCGTGGATTGGCAGGATTAATATAGTTAAAATGGCCATCTTGCCAAAAGCAATCTACAGATTCAATGCAATCCCCATCAAAATCCCAACTCAGTTCTTCACAGAGTTAGAAAAAGCAATTCTCAAATTCATCTGGAATAACAAGAAACCCAGAATAGCTAAAACTATTCTCAACAACAAAAGAAATTCTGGGGGAATCAGTATCCCTGACTTCAAGCAATTCTACAGAGCAATAGTGTTAAAAACTGCATGGTATTGACACAGTGACAGACAAGTGGACCAATGGAATAGAATTGAAGATCCAGAAATGAATCCACACACCTATGGTCACTTGATCTTCGACAAAGGAGCCAAAAACATCCAGTGGAAAAAAGATAGCCTTTTCAACAAATGGTGCTGGATCAATTGGAGGTCAGCATGCAGAAGAATGCGAATTGATCCATTCTTATCTCCATGTACTAAACTTCACTCCAAGTGGATCAAGGACCTCCATGTAAAACCAGACACACTGAAACTAATAGAAAAGAAACTGGGGAAGACCCTTGAGGACATGGGCACAGGAGAAAAGTTCCTAAACAGATCACCAATACCTTATGCTTTAAGATCAAGAATTGACAAATGGGACCTCATAAAATTGCAAATTTTTTTAAGGCAAAGGACACTGTTAAAAGGACAAAACGGCAACCAACAAATTGGGAAAGGATATTCACCAACCCCACATCTGATAGAGGGCTAATATCCAATATATACAAAGAACTCAAGAAGTTAGACCCCAGGGAACCAAATAACCCTATTAAAAATGGGGTACAGATCTTAACAAAGAATTTTCACCTGAAGAAATTCGGATGGCCGAGAGGCACCATAAGAAGTGCTCAACATCATTAGTCAGTAGGGAAATGCAGATCAAAACAACCCTGAGATTTCACCTTACACCAGTCAGAATGTCTAAGGTGAAAAACTCAGGAGACAGCAGGTGTTGGCGAGGATGTGGAGAAAGAGGAACACTCATCCACTGCTGGTGGGGCTGTAAGATGGTACAACCACTGTGGAAATCAGTCTGTTGGTTCCTCAGAAAACTGGACATGAGACTTCCAGAGCACCCTGCTAAACCTCTTCTGCGCATATACCCAAAGATTCCCTGGCATGCAATAAAGACACATGCTCCATTATGTTCATAACAGCCTTATTTATAATAGCCAGAAGCTGGAAAGAACCCAGATGTTCCTCAAAGGAGGAATGGATACAGAAAATGTGGTATATTTACACAATGGAATACTACTCAGCAATTAGAAACAATGAATTCACAAAATTTTTAGGCAAATGGTTTGATCTGGAAAATATCATCCTAAGTCAGGTAACCCAATCACAAAAGAATACACATGGAATGCAATCTCTGATAAGTGGATATTAATTAGCCCAGAAGCTCTGAATACCCAAGGCACAAATTGCATAACAAATGACTCTCATGTAGAAGTATGGAGAGGGTCCTGATCCAGGAAAGTATTGATCTAGCATGGGAAGGGAATATAAGGACAGAGAAAAAGGAGGGAGGTGATTGGAGAAGGGATGGAGAGAAGAAGGTTTATGGGACATATCGGGAGCAGGGATCCAGGAAAGGGGAAATCATTTGGAATGTAAATAAAGAATATAGAAAATAAAAATATTAAAAAAAAGAAATAAAGAGAAAGTGTGAGCTGCTTTCAGACAATACAGTTAGCAACTTTTGGTTGGTGTATGCCATTGAAGACAAATGGAGAGAAGGAAAAGAGCCTCCACAGGATTTTGCCCAGACTTTTGGGTAGATAATAATGCCATTAATGAAAATTTTCTGAGGAGAAAAACAATACAAAGAGATACTGAAAATACAGGATGAAATGCAAATAAGCAATGGGATGAAATGATGGGACACAGGAAATAGCACTGGTGAACAACCTGCCTTAGTGTTTTCTCTGTGAAAGGACAAAGGATAAGGGTATATACAGGTGTAGTTATGGCAGTTGAGGATGGAGTGGTGATTAAAGGGTTAGATTAGCAGATTCTACATGATATCTGGATTATTTAATCTGAGGTCAATGTTTAACTCAGCTGTTCTGGCTCAAACTCTTCTCCCAGCTAACTAACTCAAACTCACTCTAGAAATGTATCCTAATTTCTGTCTCCATCTTTTTCTCTGGCTTCAACTGCCTCTGTTGACCTGCATTAAACGTCATGAACTCGTGAATTAATTCAACTCCATTGCATTCACTACACTGACTCCACCAAACTCAACTCCACTCCATTGAACTAACTGAACTGACTCTCCCTGTTAAATAGCTTTTCTCTTGAAGCTTGGGTATATCCTATCTGTGACTCATTCTGACAAATCTTTCTCTAATTTGTCACTTTGTCTGTCCCTCAATTTGAGAGAGGTTATTGGTTAGGATTAAAAGTATGTCCTCAAGAATTCTAACCAGAGGGATTAAAAGTGTACATAAAGGTTTGTCTACATTCCAGCAGGAACACACAGACCTAGAAGGTCTTTGGATGTAATCACAGAAGCCATGCTAATAAATTAAAATTCCTCTACAATATTGTTTTCTTATGGGGTTCTTGAGGGTATGAATGAGTAGTTCTGTTTCTTGTGCTTCCTGTTGGTCTCTTTTCTTTTGGTAGCTTTGCTTTATCCTATTCTGATGTGCTAGTTTTTGTTTTAATCTTGGATTTGTTTTGTTTCTATTTTTTAAAAGATATTTTATGGACATGAGGGCTCTATCTGCATGTACATCTGCATGTCAGAAGAGGAAATGAGAACTCATGAGGGATACCTGGGTTCTTTCCAGCTTATGTCTACTACAAATAGGGCTGCTATGAACATAGTGGAGCATGTGTCCTTATTGCATGCAGGGAAATCCTCTGGGTATATGCCAAAGAGAGGTATAGAATGGTCTTCCTGAAGTATCATGTCCAGTTTTCTGAGGAACCGCCAGACTGATTTCCAGAGTGGTTGTACCAATTTGCAACTCCACCAGAAGTGGAGGAGTGTTCCTCTTTGTCCACATCCTTGCCAACACCTGTTGTCTCCTGAGTTTTTAATCTTAGCCATTCTGACTGGTGTGAGGTGAAATCTCAGGGTTGTTTTGATTTGCATTTCCCTAATGACTAATGATGTTGAACATTTCTTAAGGTGCTTCTCAGCCATTCGAAATTCTTCGGGTGAAAATTCTTTGTTTAGTTCTGTACCCCATTTTTAATAGGGTTATTTGGTTCTCTGAGGTCTAACTTCTTGAGTTCTGTTTGTTTTCTAATGAGAAACAGAAAGGAGGTTCTACCAGATGGGAGGTGAAGTCAGGAGGAGTTGGGAGGAGTAGAGGGAGGAGAAATGTAATCAGGATATATTATATGAGGAGAGAAAACTATTTTCAATAAATGGAAAAGAAGTTGTGTATATAAAACTTATCTATTGAATTTAAGCATTTATAGGTTTGGTATCATTTTCCTTACTAATATTATTTACATCTATTTTTCTTGACTAATTCAATTAGAAGTTCATCATTTAAAAATTGCTTTCAAATAACTGACTTACATCTTTTCTGTTTCTTGTTATTATACATTTGATTTTGACATTATTTAATATTATTCTTCATTTTCAAACCCTATTTTCTTTCATTTATTCAGCTATTTATTTCTGTATTCCTGACATCAATGGTGTAATCATCTTTTCAGCCTCTCTAATCTTGTAATATACTGATTTAAATTTCTTCAAAATGTAAGTTGGTTTCAGAAATTTGAGTGTATAAATCTTCATAATTATTCAGATCTAATTGTTTTTTCATTTTTCTTTTAAAATTATTTTTGACCTTTAGATTTTGGAGAGTTTATTTGATTTCTTTTAGTTTATAGTTTTGTATGGAAATGTATGTGATTGAGACATGTTTTATCAGAATTTGTTAATGGTTTTATGGCTCAGATTCAGCTGAATTAATTGCATCTTCTATGTTTGCAAGGATATTTACAGTATACTTTTTAGATACTTGGGGTTCAGGAATCATTACAAAATCTACTTAGACTCTGGTCTCAGTCAAGCAAGAATAGTTTATTGAATGTATACCCCAAGACTGATTAATCAGGGTCTTAGCATATAAGACTGGACCTCAAACTTTTCTCAGCACCAGCTTATAAAGGAAAAAACAAACCACAAAATTACAATGAGCTCATACACAGTATGGCAGTGTGGTCATCCCTGACTTAAGTTCTAACTGACATTTATTCTGATTGGTTCTAAGTGGAGCTTATGGCTATAAAATTTAAGATCAACAAATCTCAGAACACAGAACATAACAGGGTATGTGATCAGTATAACCTTGCTCTGAGTCAAGCTATTATTCTGTGTCAATAATGGGTGGGCATTGAACAAAATTGTTTCAGCTATGCTGGGACAGCAGTCTTCAACAAATCTATTTTTATTCATTTGATAAAACATGCTAAGTGTGTGATTCAAATATTCTGTATTTCATTTTAAATTATGCCTAAAATATAAGTTACTAAAAGAATGTCAATTATCTTTTATGAAGATAATATATTATTTAACTCTTTATTTCTCCCAGCACAGCCTTAACCATGCCTAAATCTAAGCTTCTCCATCAGATAGGCTCAGGCATCTCCACTATGATAGGATCATAGACTTCTGTCATCATGTTAAGCTTTAGAAGACATATTGATCAACAAAGAGAATATTAGAATTGTTGTGTCTTTCTGAAGACTTGGATCTTTGTTACCATACATACATCATATATTTTAATATGGGTTATTTTTCTTTTTAAGAGTTTGTCTTGTTTTGTACTAAAGTACTTACAGCCCCTTTTCTATTGGATTATATGCTTTGTTTATTTGTAATTGCTTTGTGTATGTGAGATAAAATAATTAATCAGAGTTTGTAAAGGTTCATCTGAACAATCTTTGTTTACATTTATTTTTATTATTTATTTGTGTGTGCTTGTTTATATAGTGTATACATGGGTTTATGTGTTTCATGCCGTGTCTATGGGCGTCAGATGCCAACTTGTAGGGATTGGTTCTCTTCTTCTACCATGTGGGTCTGATGGATCAATCCCGGTTGCTAGTTTTAGCTGAAAGTTCCCTTTACATGCTGATTTATCTTGAACAATCTTTATCTGTCAGCTGAAAAGTTTAGTGCATTTATATTTATAGTGATTTCTAGCATATTGAGATTTATTTTCTATTTTCCCATTTCTGTATTTCTATTGTTTGTATATTCTTCTAGCAATGTGGGCTAAACTGATTAAATTTTAAATACAAAGTTGAGAAGCTACTTTTTAAACATGCTCATTTAAACATATTAGTGTAAAATCTGTTAAATGTTATTACTTTCTATATAAACTAGAAGAATACTTTCGAATCCTTTAGTTCTTGTTTTCACTTTTTAAATGTTAGCTACATAACTGCTGTGACCATCAAAAATTCATCTAGTTTCCTTCTGAGTTTTTTGGAATTGTATCCAGGACTTCCCGGCAAATACTTGTGATACTGTTGTCAAACTGTGATAGTACCTTTCTATCCACAATTGTCTAACTTTTATCACATCTTTTTTTTTTTTTTTTGGCTTCATTGAAGCAGTAATGACTGCCTGGACTGTTGGTAATAGCTTTGAAGCTGACTCTGAGATCAGCAAAAAAGTGGCATATTTGATTAATGTGATCTGCTATGGGCACATGGGGGGAAGAATGGCAGCATGTGTGCTACATCACCTTGGGAGCCATCTAACAGTGATGAAATGAAATGCAACACAAAGCAGGTATGCTTTGATTTGGGATGGGTATTAGAGCACAGAAGCATGCAGAGCATAAGGCTCTTTGGAGAGAGCAGGAGAAATAGCTGTCTAGGCATGCTGGGAAACTAAGAGATTAGCAGGGATAGTAGTTCATGGGGGAAGCAGGTAACAGGTAAGGCAGGCTGTTTTCAAAGACAACTCATTCATATTTGTTTTTTTCTCTTTATGGCAACCTTCAAGAAATAAGATTTCTCTTATATCCCTCTTTTGCAGCAGCTCTTACTTTTCTTTCTCCCTACAACTCGGGTTAATGAGGGGATCCCTTTCTTTCTGCTTCCAAAGTTAATGAAGGAATGGGGAAGTCACCTGCTGCTTTACATTATCAGTTTTATTGCTCCCCTTCATTAGTGTGGATGATAGAGAGTTGAATGTGGTGCATCTTGGAGACAATACAGCAGGATATTACATACATGCTTCTCAGCAGCCAAAATCACAACCTCATTTGCTAGTGAATTTGCAAATAACCAGTCCTTCAGGTACTCCTCTAATTTTCACCAAATGCTGCACTTTTGAAAGCTTCATTAATCCAACCCCATTAGGATGGGTAGGGTGAATGAGTTTATGGCTACAGAAGGCAAAGTAGCAGAATTTGCAGCTCTTCTGAATATTGCTGGATTCTAAATGGTGTTAAAAATCCCCATGCAAAATATTGTCTGGGGTAGAAAAGCTCTAAATATGTGGCGAATTTAACAATAAAATGCTTAAGAACACAAGGACTGCTTATTTACTGTTATTATGTCTCTGGAATACTAAGCCTCTTATTTGTCTTCAAATCAAGGTATGCATAACTCTAGCATTGCAACTGAGGGAGAAGCTAATCACAAATGAGGGACATTCTGAGAGGAATGAAGCTATATGTATTCAAAGGAAAGATATGATGGAAAAAGTCATTAGTTCTGCAAAGGATTTTCATCTCTAGTTGACCTTTTCCAGCTCTCTTTTATGATGTGAAATATTCTGTTTAGAAAAAGCAAACATGGGTGTTTGGGGAGAAATTCTTCAGGAAGCCACTATAAGTGAAGATGAGGTTTGATGATCCAGAACTGTAACCTCTGGGCTGGGATTTCTGTTTATGACCAATAGATAAAATAGCGAAGAGATGCTTCTCACTAAGTAGCTTACTGCATTTGTCCTTCATTTTCATTTACTTTGTCCTTCTTTTGATTCACATGCAAGATGTTGCATGTGCTGTTGGAAGAAATTTGTAACTTCAAGTGGTCAAAGAGACTTTGTTTTCCTAGTTCTGTCTATTTTTATGGGTCTGCCTATAGAGGGGCATAAGCCAAGGGCTAAAATAGTAGGATGAATCCTCTAGACCAACCAGGTTTAGAAAGGTAGATTTTTCACATCCAAACCAATACAACTGACAGATGTAATCAAGTTTTCAGTATGATTAGGCTTTGAAAACTATAACCATTTTCGATAGTAAAGAAGTACTATTTGGAAACAAATTAAAAATTTTGTCTTTATGACATGTATCAATTTTCACACAAGCAGCATAAATCATTTCTTGTATTTTTCGGTAATGGAAAAATACTGTAGGGCATTTTAATAACCAATAAATTATATGTTTAATGAACCAGATCAAAATATAAATGGTATGAGCCAAACACCTCGAAGACTGAGGACCTGTACTGACTTGATAGAAATTCCAATCACATAGGCTCTAGGCTATTACATCCACTGCAATTCATGAGAGGAAGTGCTTGCACTTCATCTATGTTCATCCACATAAAAAAATTTCATGGGAGTTTATCTCTTATTTTCAGACTTCACTTATTATTGCTTATATTATTCTTCAGACAAATCAAGAATGAAAAAGTGAGTTTCACCCTTAACCTTTGATAAGTATCACTCTGATAAGTTATATAATAAATCCATCAGCCTCTGTGAATTGAAACAGAAAGCTTTTTTGAACCACTTATGCAAAGCAACTGTGTTCATTTGATGTCACACTGGAAGAATGTAATTCTCCATTGACAAAGGAATGTTGTCACAGAGCCAAGCAAGTACTTTCTTAGCTTTTAGATATATGCATGGAATTCATCCTAAGGATATTAAGAAGGTGGGAAAAATTGGAGGAGAGAAATTAGTGACACTTGTATTGTTGTAATAGCAGTATCCAAGTTAATATGGGATATTTTATCTCCTTTAAATAATCTCCACTATTGTCAACAACAAAGTAGAAATTTAGAATATTATATCTAATATTCATTAATGTTATGTTTGCTTTTAGTTTCTAAGCAATGGGATGGTGAAGCTAAAAGAAATTTAGGATGGGGACTCAAAGATCAGCAAACCATTAACTAACATGCCACAACTAGTTATATCATCAGCTGAGTCATATTTTTTGAAGCTCCATTTTATCATCTATAAAATAAAGGAGTTTGCTATTTCTAAGCTGTATTCTCTTTCCTTGTTGGTTTAGTATTTGCTTGAATCTTCAAAGTTTGCATGTGGAATGTGGTAAAGTTGCACCTGGTTGCTTAAAATAGTCATATTGTTGAAATAGTGTGTACATTAATTTCTTCCCTGCTTTGTGGGAGAGAACCAATCACATTCTAAATATGGCTAGAAAGACCTATTTAGTGGAAACGTGTAACAATTCTTTGTGAAGCAAATAAACCCTTGTAATGCAAATGCTTGTATTTAATGTTTCTATTTGGCAAATTTCCATTTTGATATATCAAGTGTGCTCACTCCCAAGTATAACTAAACCTTACATGAAAATGAAAATTCATACCCAATATATATTTTCTTCTTTTTAGCCTGGTAGAAAAATTATTTTCATTTCCTTCACTTAACTTGCTACTCAGACATTGTGAACAACTAGCTGTGACCAAACAAATGACTAAGTTTTTAGTCTAGTTCTATGACTTCCTGGGTGGATAGTTTTTTGCCAGAATATGTTATTCTGAGCATCAGTTTCCTCATCTGTACATATAGGACAGTAACAGCTGCTATCTTGTAGCATTTGTATAAGAATTAAATACTATAAAAGACACATTATGCTTCACTTCATGTTTCACACATAGTGTGTATATTAATTTCACTCTATCAATGTTATTCTCAAGCAAATATTGTAATATATGTGTTCTGTTTATATACTTACATAGTACTCTTTATTTATAGTACTCTTTATCATGGATTGTGCTCCATTACATCATGCTGTATAATTAATGCATCCTTGTGTATTATCTTCCAATGTGGTAGAATATCATGAACGATGCCCATATTTAACATATATATATATATGTTGATTATTTATACCTGGTCCATACTAGAGAGGTTTCAGGAATACCAGATATAATTGGTGGCATTAGCATCTTTAAAATTTTAATAAACAGACATACACAAATTCCTTTTGTGGGTGGAGACTTATTGAAAGAATAGAGAAGGAAATGAGGTAGAGATCCCAGTCCAATACGAGCTGCACAGTCACTCTGGCTATTGGTGTTTCTTAGACTTGGATATATGCCTAGAGTTCCATCCTTGCTCTGCCACTTATAAAGTTATATGACCTTGTCTATGTTGCTGAAGCTTTTAGTGACCTAGATTCTTCATCTCTAAACTGCGTATAAAAATAGAAACCACCTCACAGGGATGAAAGACAATTAAACCAGATAATGCATGCAAAATGCTTATTGCAATGCCTGATCCATAGTGGATCGTAAGAAATGGTAGCTGCTTTGTCATAGGAGAAGTAGTTATAGTGGTTCTTCTAGCTTTTCTTGCACATGATGTAAAAATTACAATATAACTCAATTTCATATCCCCAGCGTAAAAGATTTCTCCTCTGGTTTCCATCTAGCATCTGTATGCATCCAAATATACTGTATGATTGGATTTGCTTATCTTCCATGTATGAACAGATGAAACAAGCCCTGCATTTGGTGTGCTTCCTCTTGCTGCCCTCTATCATGATTATTTTTAGGCCTCCTTTTCATTTTGGTTCAAAATGCCTATCTAGGGCTTAGGTCAGAACAATTTTTCTCAGCTTTATCAAGATATAATTGATATGTAGACCACTGTATAAATTTTTACATGCAAAACATAATTTATAAGTATGAACATATACATAAACATGTGATAACATCACCATAATGATGATACCATACTGTCTTGGTCATTAAGGGCCCAATGACTCCCCCAAACAATACAGACAATTGCCATTGCTCTTGGTCATTCACCAAAATTAGATAGAACTTACTTCTAAAGATGTCAAACGATTTGCATACTGGTTGACAAGGAAATCAACATGGAACTGAATTTATAGTTTTTTTCACTAATGACTAGAGTTCCTAGTACCCAAAGATGCTATGCAGCAGAGAGAAAAAATAGCTATGGACCCTGGGGTCTATGATATAGACCTGCCAGTTATGCTTGCTGATACAGTGGTGGCAAGACAGTTTTGGGTTGCTAGAACCAACTGCTATCTTATTGGACTTGAGGTCCACTACACGGGACAGAGCACATGCTTGATGCTGTAATTTGGTAAAAAACAAAACAAAACAAAAACCAATTGCTTAGAAGCAATCTACAACTGTCATTTTACTAAATGGATGTGTAGATAACTTGTTTTGTAAATATTCATTTTTTTGAATACATAGATTACTGCTGCTCTCAGTATTGTCAAGAGAAGCTTCTTTTTGCAGTGAGAAACAGTGAATGAAAAGAATAGCTAAGATCAAAAACTCCTGTGACAGCAGATGTTGGTGAGGATGTGGAGAAAGAGGAACTCTCTTTCATTGCTGGTGGGATTGCAAGCTGGTACAACCACTCTGGAAGTCAGTTTGGCAGTTCCTGAGAAAATTGGGCATAGTACTACCTGAGGACCCAGCTATACCACTCCTGGGTATATACCCAGAAGATGCTCCAACATGTAATAAGGACACATGGTCCATTATGGTCATAGCAGTTTTATTTATAATAGCCAAAAGATGGAAAGAACCAAGATGTCCCTCAACAGAGGAATGGATACAGAAACTGTGGTACATTTACACAATGGAATACTACCCAGCTATTAAAAAAAGAAATTCATGAATTTCTTAGGCAAATGGATGGAACTAGAAAATATCATCCTAAGTGAGGTAACCCATTCACAAAAGAACACTCACTGATAAGTGGATATTAGCCCAGAATCTTGGAATACCCAAGATATGATTCGCAGACCACATGAAGCTCAAGAAGAAGGAAGACCAAAGTGTGGGTACTCTGGTCCTTCTTAGAAGGGGCAACAACATACCCATGGGAGGAGATATAGAGACAAAGTGTGGAGCAGAGACTGCAGGAAAGGTCATCCAGAGACTGCTCCATCTGGAGATCCATTACATATAAAGTTACCAAACCCCGACACTATTGTTGATATAAACAAGGGCTTGCTGTCAGGAGTGCGATATAACTGTTTTCTGAGAGGCTTTGCCAGCATCTGACAAATACAGAGGTGGATGCTCTCAGCAAACCATTGGACTGAGCATAGAGTCCACAATGGAGGAACTAGAGAAAGGACCCAAGGAGGTGAAGGGATTTGCACTGCCATAGGAAGAACAACAATATGAAGCACCCAATACCCCTAGAGCTCCTAGGGACTAAACCACCAACCAAAGAGTATACATGCAGGTACCAATAGCTCCAGCCATGTAGCTATTGTATACATGTAGCAGGGTCTGGTCTTGTTGGATATCAATGAGAAGAGAGGCCCTTGGTCCTGTGAAGGCTCGATGGCCCATTAAAGGGGAATGCCAGGATAGGGAAGCATGAGTTGGTGTTTTGGTGAGCAGGGGGAGGGTAGATGGGAAAGGGGGGGGTTGGAGAGGAAAAGAGGAAAGGTGATAACATTTAAAATGTAAATAAAGGAAACATCTAATAGAAAAATAAATTAGAAAGAAAAAAGAAAAGAATCATAACTCCTCAAAGTGAGTTTGAGTGTGTGGTCATTGATCAGTTAAAAACGTAGTCCCTTGAAATCATTTTCTGCCATTTCAGTTGTCTTACTTGAGGAATTGTGGCATTATGGAGGTGTCGTAATGTTCTATTTTTCTGAAATGATTTGTGTTTTATTGCTGTGTTTTAAACTTCTGTTGGATGGGATTGTCTTTAGATTTCCCCTTCATTCTTCCTTTACTACTACTACTACTACTACTTCTTCTTCTTCTTCTTCTTCTTATTATTATTATTATTATTATTTATTTTTGTTCCATAATTTTTGTAAGTTATCTTCACTTTGATATATGTCATTGATTCTGTTTAGGAGAGAATCTGATTATGTAGAGATGCTTGCAAACATCTCTGTTTTCGCTCAGTTGTTTTTGAGAGGGTACAGAAAAATAGGATTTGGATACTGAGTGAAAAAATGTAATTAGTCATCTTTAAACTAAGGGCATTAAATATTAAACAAAATAGAGAAGATCTAGCCATTTCTGACACTTTGCAGCTCAACATTTCTGAGGTACTCATGTGTAACAGTCAGGAGTGTTTCCCCAATAAACGCTGTTAAATTGACAAACATGCCTTAGGGCCATTCAGTCCATCTTTAGACCTTCACTCTTGTGATATCCATATTGGTCTAAAAGCAGTATGGAGAGACTGAATGATGTTTAACATCTTCTCTTAATCCTTTGTCTGTGGCCTCAAAACTGTCCATCACAGTCTTGTTGGAGGAATCTTTGTCTTCCTACAAATATCCTACAACTTGTTCTCTGGAAACTAAGGGATGTGGAATTATACTGAGGATTTGATTGCTAATATGTTTTCATCAGGGCCACTGGCCTTATGATTTGGAGGAATCATACTTCAGCTGGAGCTATGATTAGCTTGGTTTCTTGTCTTTGTACCCATCTATCACTAGGAAGTTTTCAAATATGTTAGTTCTAACTTCAGAGACTTCTGAAGTGTTTCCTCTTCTCTTCTCTTTAGAATAGATTTGGTTTGGGTTATTTGAACTCTTACTCTCCTCTTTCACCAGGGTACAAAGAGGCAATAAAGAATATGCTATCTTACCCAGAAGTCAAAGGTACATTTTAAATAGTCACTCTTTCATTACCAAAATGTTCTACAGAGGTGTATAGCTTCCAAGTTTTAAAAATTAACTTAGCTTTAACTTTGATGGCTTTTAGAAGCTAATTCTGCAAAAATCTAAAATATAATTTCTGTTAAAGATGAGGGAATTTTTTTATTGAAAATTCATGCTTTTTCATAAGATAGTAGCAGCTACAGGGGATTGGCATGCAGGTGATAAATAAAGAATATGTCCAGATAATTTACATTTAATGTTAGAGCTAAGGACTAAGGGGTATTACAGATGCTTATACTGCTTTCTAGAGCTATTTTGTATTTTATAGTAGCAACCAAGCTATCACTCAGGTTGGTAAGCATCTTGTGATCAATAGTATGCAAATATCAGTTTCAAATATTCAGTATCTTCTAAAAAAGACTCTGTGCTTAGATGAATGTTTTGAACATAACCATAATAATTTGGTTTAAGGACTAAGCAAGGCTGCAAATAACAGTGAAGAGAAAGTGAAATTACAGAGAACAGCTTTCCTTTTGAGAGTTCAGGAAACTATTCAGCATCTCTTGGTAGGTGATTCTAACGCCTCACTGTCCATAATCTTCTGGTGTTTCTTAAAAGAGTAGCAATCCCTGGCTCAAGCTGTGCTATTTTAAAAACAAATCAAAAGCACTAAAGTGACCCAATTGCTGCTCTGTGACTGCTCTTAACTAAGAGCCCGACAGCTGTGGCTCCCACTATAACCCTCTGATTTAATTAATACCTTTCCTCAACAAGGCTCTTTCCCTTCTCTCCCAAAGCCATCTTACAACACAGTGGGGCCATCAGTCTACTTGCTCAGTTACACTCATTGCTTTTCTGTCTCTCAGGATGCTTCTGCTACTCCATATTTAACCCTGAACAGCTTTGCTTTCAGAGATTCAAAGTATCAAGTACTGAGATGGAGCAATTTTAAAGACACAGAATTATATCATATATTTCTAAACAATAACATGTGATGAAATATTGGTTATGAAGAAACACTGATTAAATGCTGGCACTACTTATACGGAAAAGTTGATCTTCATCCTTACAAAAGAATCCATGCTAAAAATATAGACATAATATTGTATGATTCTTTCAGTATCCTTTCATTGTCTTCAATTTTGACCTTTGTATTTTATTTTACCATGCCAAGGATTCATCCTAAGGGACAGTACATTGCTATGGAAGCACTCTGCTACTGGGCTATGTTTCTAGACCGGAAAGACACGTTATTATAGCTACTCCCTAGTCTGTTTCTATTATATTCAATTTCCTTAAACAACTGTCATTGTCTGGAGTGAATAGACAGAGCTTGACTTTCTGCCAAAAGCCGAAAAGCAGAATTAAGAAATGCATTATGTAAAATTGTCTTGGGTTTTTATTCTGTTGTTCTGTCCAGATTATAACTTGCCAGCTCCTTCAAAATGTTCATGATGATCAGTTGAAATCTACTGACATTATGGAAGCACCTGGTAACTAATCAGAGGGCCCTTTCTGTAGGCAAAAAAAAAATATCATAGAGAACTCAGAAAACTTAGTAAAAGTGGAGTTGAGAAAAATTGGCAGGTCACTAAGAAATTTGGAGAAGGCAATTATGAAGGGCTTTGGTTCCAGTATTGAATTAGTCATCAGGGAAATGCAAATCAAAACAACCCTGAGATTTCACCTTACACCAGTCAGAATGGCTAAGATTAAAAACTCAGGAGACAGCAGGTATTGGCGAGGATGTGGAGAAAGAGGAACACTCCTCCACTGCTGGTGGGGTTGCAAATTGGTACAACTACTCTGGAAATCAGTCTGGCGGTTCCTCAGAAAACTGTGCACCTCACTTCCGAAAGATCCTGCTATACCCCTCCTGGGGATATACCCAGAGGATTCCCCAGCATGTAATAAGGATACATGCTCTACTATGTTTATAGCAGCCCTATTTATAATAGCCAGAAGCTGGAAAGAACCCAGGTATCCCTCAACAGAAGAATGGATGCAAAAAATGTGGTATATCTACACAATGGAGTACTATTCAGCCATTAGAAACAATGAATTCATGAAATTCTTAGGCAAATGGATGGAGCTGGAGAACATCATACTAAGTGAGGTAACCCAGTCTCAAAAGATCAATCATGGTATGCACTCCCTAATAAGTGGATATTAGCCTGGAAACTGGAATACCTAAAACATAATCCACACATCAAATGAGAAACAAGAAGAACGGAGGAGTGCCCCCTGGTTCTGGAAAGACTCAGTGTAGCAGTATAAGGCACTAGCAGTATAAGGAACTAGTTTACTGAAATCCAGAAAGAATTATATATTTATCTTCATATTAGAGATGATCATTAATTTGTGTGTGGATTAAATGGAAATTACCTGCCACAAGAAAGGAGAAAGCTAAAGGGATACCTTTTGTCATTTCATATTGCTGAAAAGCATACATAGACTCCACATAGAATAAAAGATGGAGTATATGAAAAAGTCTAGCAACCACAATATTAAGACAAGAAAGAGGGAAAACAAGCCTTGTGTGAAGGAAATGAGAAGAAAGAGGGAAATTAATTTTCTTTTTATAGTTCCACAGTATGAACAATTCTCTGTAGAGAGGATGAAGCTAAAATATTGAAGATAATAGACATGATCAATGCAAGGTTAATAGAACTCTAAAAAGTATGATAGAGAAGCATTTTTGAAAATAGGGTCATCTGTAGGCTTACATATTTTATACCGACTTTAATAAGGCTTTGTAAATGCTTTAGTCTGCCTTCTAGCCCACCATCCACCAGAGTTAGTGGAAAGAAAAAGTTAATCGATCAAAGGAAGATATGGACCTGTTTAGAAATAGTTCTTTGGGATGATTCTAAACTTCATTGTGTGGATTATAGCACTTCAGTTCACATTAATTAGCATTGGTAGCTCAATCCACTCACAACCATTATTCATGAATCAGCAATGGCAGTTTGTCCCAGAAGAAACCGTGAGGCTCTGCCAATTGGCCTAAGTCTGTGGAAGGGAGAAGAAGCTGCCTGAATACCACCAGAAGTTCTTGGGTACACTTCTTTCTATGACATCATACAAATGAAGATCAGTGAAGAATTCACAGGATTGTCAGCAAAGACCATTAACAGTAAACCCCAATAAAGACCAGCAAAGAGTAGCAAAGTGAACTAATGCCACACAGCGTTGTCCATTGTCTGTTGGGTTATATTTGTACCCTTTTTCAATACCATGTGTTCTCTCAAGACATTTGCTCTAGCAAAATGTCACATGCATCTTTCCCACACAGTTCCCAGGAATGCCCCATGTGTTTGTTTTTAGCAAAAAAACATCTCATACTAAGATCAAAAACTCAGGAGACAACATGTGCTGGTGAGGATGTGGAGAAAGAGGAACACTGTTCCACTGCTGGTAGGATTGCAAGCTGGTACAACCACTCTGGAAATCAGTCTAGCGGTTCCCCAGAAATCTGGGCATGACACTTCTGGAGGACCCTGCTATACCACTCCTGAGCATATACCCAAAGGATTCCCCATTATGTAATAAAGATACATGCTCCACTATGTTCATAGCAGCCCTCTTTATAATAGCCTAAAGCTGAAAAGAACCCAGATGTCCCTCAATGAAGGAATGGATACAGAAAATGTGGTATATTTACACAATGGAGTAGTACTCAGGTATTAAAAACCTGAGTTTTTACCTGGATGGAATTAAGGATGAAATTCTTAGGCAAATGGGTGGAACTGTAAAATATCATCCTTAGTGAGGTAACACAATCACAAATGAACACACATGGTATGCACTCACTGATAAGTGGATATTAGCCTAGAAGCTTGGAATACCCAAGACACAGTTCACATATCAAATGATGTCCAAGTAGAAAGAAGGAGTGGCCCCTGGACCTGGAAAGTCTTGATGCAGCAGTGTAGGGGAATACCAGGACAGGGAAGAGGGGGGGGTTGATTGGGGAACAGTGGGAGGGGAGAGGGCTTATAGGACTTTTGGGGAGGGGGGAAACAGGAAAGGGGAAATCATTTGAAATGTAAATAAAGAATATATCTAATAAAAAATAAATAAAACTCAAAAAAAAGAAAGTTTCTAGAAAAACATGACATGACACAACTGAGTCTCCAAAGAAACCAGAAATTTCCACTTCAGTCATCACTGGAACATTTCCAGAAAGAGTACCCTGTGGAAATTTTCTAGAAAAAAAAAGAATAGAATAACTAGAATAATCAAGTGTTTAGTGGTGCAGAGAAAAGAGTTGTTAGCTGAAAGAGAGAGAAAGAAAGTGTTAGACAGGGAATATAGAATTAGCTGTGTATAGGTACCTAAGTGGGCATGTTACATTAATGAGTCCTCTACCACATAGATTTGAGGATGTCCTTGAGAAAATCAAACTGTAAGTTTGAGATGTTGATTTTCAAACTGTAGAAAAAGCAGAGTTGGCTTGAGACTTTGACAAATTAACAATGAAATCTCCACCCAATTTTTAAATAAATGCACAACTTGCCTTCTCTGTGCTTCAGGATTTTTGCCTACATAAATGTGGAGAGTAATACCTGTGTCCCAAGTTTGTTATGAAAGGTAAATGATGTACCATGTAAAGAGTCTAATTAGTTCATAATTGGAATTAAGTAAATGGCATATGTTTTTGGTTATTTCACTTTCCACATAAAAGCAGGCTATGAGTCATGATGACAAAATGTTGGGTACTTAATTCATGTCAGAAGCAAGTGATTTTGTAACCATTAAAAAAGGAAATAAATGAAATAAAACAAATGTGACATAGAAGCCCATAGGGTTTTTGAGAAGAATGAATAATTCTTCCTGTGAATGACCACATACCACTCAGTAGGCTGAATAATTTGGAATGAATTGTATTATTACATTGATTCTTCCTAAAATGAAGTTCACAGTTGGGATATAGCTATCATATGAGAATAAAAATTGTGATGGAAAGGGATTCATATTCATATGCTTTGCTTTGTTTTCATCTTGTAAAGTATCATGAGAATGAATTAATAGTGCTACTTTCTCTTCATTAAACATTTGTCAGAAGCAAGCAATATCAGAATTTTAATGCCCATCTATTATTCAAATTCACGCTATTCTTTTCTTTTTAATATTCTTGGCTTACATTGTTTGACATGCTATAGCATTTTGCAAAATACTTAGACCATACAATCATGAAAATGGAATGGGAAATTAGAAATAAAAATGGAAATCAATTGTAGCTGATGATTATTCTATTGTTTCCACACTTTCAAAAACGGTCCCAACAGAATCCATTCCCAATAGAATAACACATTTTCATAATTTAGAGTTTCTTTTCAGTTATGAGAAGTTTTTGTATAGTCCAGAGATAATCACAAACACACAACTTAACATAAATGAATGTCCTAAAGAGAAAATCCTGTATACCATGTCCAACTTTTCTGGAGTATTTACATTTGCTTAGAGCCACAGATTTTTTTTAAAGGTAATCTGCATTTCTCCAAAATCAGGAAATTTTCCAAGAGAAAGAATTCTGAATTTTGCATTTGTCTATTTTTCCTTTACAGTATTAGAGCAATACTTTTGAGGAGCACCATTAATTTATAATCCTGTATCCTTATGCCTGCAAAGCCTTCAAAATAGGAATTGGGAAACATAATGGAAAAATTAAACTATCAGCAAGGGTTATACTTACTACCTGCATGTTTCAGGTGTCTTTTTCCATTCAAGGAAGGTCTTGTATTCAGGTGGATGCTTGAAGTTTCTTCGAAGTTCAAATTTTATATGTCATTTGTCAAGGAAGTAAAGACACCTTCTCTGAAAAGGAAAGAAATCTTGGTCTGCACAAAAGGCTTCTTTTCTTACCTAATTATTTTTGTTGTTGTTGTATCAAATTTCTTTTCTCGTGCAAACAAAGACAAACTGGAGGGAAAAGTCATCTATTCATAGAATTTGGCAATGTTCACAGGATAATTTCATCTTTAAAGAGGTGTAAGCAATCACTATTGTGGTTTGTAGTTTCTTAGTGATACCAAGGTATGAGGTACACAGCCAGTCCTAAAACCATACTTTTGAAGTTGTAAGCAATATATAAAATGTCCTATGCTTCTTAGTCTTAATTTAGCTTAATAAAAAGCCTATCACCTACTGAAGTGTGAGGTGTAGGCTTTGATACACAATCAGTCTCCTTTGCCATTTGTATGATTTTCACACCTTGATAAAAAGATAAGAAGCCATCCTTTAAAAAAAAACATAACATTCTTTTGACAGTGAAGAGTAAGCAGAGCACTTCCTTTCTCAGAGCAATAAACGTTACTGTAGAGATAAAATTTACTTTCCATGCTATAACATAATTTTTATACCTAAATATTTAGCTGTATTGTGAGATGCTTTGTGGGTACCTACTGAATTGCTTTTACAAAGTGGTGAGTTTTAGGTTGTGAAAAATTAGACAAAACTCTTATTTTTAAACTGGAAGCTGGCCTTACTTGCACTAAGCTTTATGAGATCAATAATAGCAACAAATTTTAGTGCTACAAGAAAATTGATATGCAGAGAGGGTTATTGGCACCATCTTTGGGCCTGGTTAGAATGGACATTCCTTATATTATTTGATCATAGAAATTTTCTTGTTGCTGTCATATATATATATATATATATATATATATATATATATATATATATAAATGAACTAACTTCTCATCAAAAATAATTAGGATATTAGTGTTTTTCAAGGAATTGGTTTTGTTGTCTAGAAGATGGCTCATTCTAGGCACAATGTTGATCTTGAAGTGTCACTTCATTGATGTAGTTTATAACTGGATGTAAAGCCAGCTCAGCAATAAGCCAAGACTTCTATATAATAAAATGATGAGATATTTTTTACCTTAATGGGACTGTACATGACAAAATTTTAAGATGATAATAGTATTGGATAAATTATGATCTGCTAGCTCAATCCCCAGAAGGAAAGAATCACTCTATATAATGTTGCCAGAAGAGTTACAAGAAGATTTATCACTTTTTCACAGAGTTTAATATTTATTTATGAGTCTGAATTAAGGGTGGAGAATAAAGAATAAAGCAGAAGATTGTTTCAGTAACTACAAATTCTCATACTTCTGGAAGCTTAAAGGATAGAAATATCATGCCTTTCTGAAAAGACCCCGGTACAGTTTTAAATTGCAGCATTAAAAGCTTAATTAAAAAGTGTGTGTTATGAACAACAACAACAAAAAAAAACCACAATGAGCACTTTCTTCAGACATTGGGCACAATAACTTATAGGGTTTGGGGGTAATTATACTAACAGATTGCTGGTGGTAACTTCCTTTAGATTTATGTCTGATCAAAAGGGAGAAAATTGATAGTTCTTTTAATCATATCATCTGATCCACAAAGAATTTGTGTAGCTTGGATGCAGTCATGGTAGATCTCTAAATCAACAGAAAAGCAGCTCCTCTCTTGAGGAAGTCCCTGGAGACACCTTATGTGCTAAGCTTGTTAAGAAGGAGGATTATCATTAGTGTCAATAGACCCAGGAAACTTGGGAAACAGATGTGGGTAATCCACAACATTTTGGCTTCCAACAACTGTCTTAGTTAGGCCCAGCTGTGCTAATCCATCACAGCACAACCTGCTATTTACCTTCCTTGTACTGTTAGAGGTTTAAGAGTAAGATGAAAGAGAATCAAGAGTTATGAGCTAATTTAGAACTTTCTAGAATTTCAACTTCTTACTTTTATTTCCTCTTATCTGACACTATTGACAGGATAACATAATACCTAACATAATAATTGCAGCTAGAGCTATCATCAGGCTGCCAAAACCAATATTAGGAAAATAAAATAGTTTGCTGAGCTTCTTGTTTATAGTATTCTCTAATACTATACAGAAATCATTTGATAGAAACTAGACAAGAATAAAATTTGTTAGGCAGCTATCCATCTTTAATGTTTTGGCTCTTTCACATAAGAATGATCTGTCAGGCATTCTTATAAAGGATGAACAGCTAAATATAAGGAACATCCTAAAAACAGCCCTCTTAAGAAAGTAACATTTATGATACTCCTCCTCAACTAAAGAGACAGAGAGAAGGAAAGACAAAGAGAGAGGAACAAATTCCAGAATTCCTAAATTATCATCTAAATGCTGCCAAGGTGTCATTTTGTGTTTTTGTAGTTAAGCCAGGTGTGTGTGTGTGTGTGTGTGTGTGTGTGTGTGTATGTGTAGTGTGGGTGGGTGCGTCAGTCTGTTTTCTGAAAACCAGATACGTAGGTAGGTAGACAGACAGACAAATAAAAAGATAAATAGTTATGGCTATATACATGATACAGCACTCCAGATGGTGAACAGTTTCTTTCCCCTGTGTGTCCTCTCAATATACATTGCCCACAGTTAGTAGCCTGTGAATCCTTGTTAAACTGAAAAAGGAGTCTGAAGCTCTACACTAATGAGATGAGGTCCTCAGTTCTATCCCGTGCCAATAGAAGAGTTCATACTTTGAAGTCTACATGAAGTTTTGATGTGGTTTCTTTGATGTTCATATTACTAAGTAATGTGAAAAAGAGGCAGTTTTACTCACTCATCTGGATCTTGCTTTATTCTTCATGGCAAGAAGTGTAGGTAAGGACTAAGGTGAAGGTTTGAGATGGAATCTGGCATCAATACTAAAGTTGAACCAGTAGTTTTTCTTATGTTTATGTAGACATATAAAAGATGCATTTCAAAATTTCAGTTTTATGTAATAAGCCATTAAATCAGCATTTAAAATCTACTCTATTTCTTCTGGAGTAACTTGAAACCAAACGAATAATTTCATAGGCATGAGTCTGAGGATTCATCCCAGATACAGTCTCCAAACTCTGACACTATTGTGGATGCTAAGAAAGGTTTGCTGAAAGGAGCCTGATATAGCTGTCTCCTGAGAGGCCCTGTCAGTGCCTGATACACACAGAATTGGATGCTCATAGCCCCATTTCACTGAGTCCTGGGCCCCAGTATAGGAGTTAGAGAAAGGACTGAAGGAGCTGAAGGGGTTTGCAACCCCATAGGAAGAACAATATCAACCAACCAGACCCCAATAGCGCACAGGGACTAAACCACCAACCAAGGAGTACACGTGGCATACATAGAAGAGGACAGCCTTGTCAGGCAGGCATCAATAGGAGGAGAGGTCCTTTGTTCTGTGGAGGTTCGATAGATGCCCCAGTATAGGAAAATTGAGGGAGGGGAGGTGGAAATGGGTGGGTGGGTGGAGGAAGACCCTCATAGTAGCAGGGGGAGGGGAATGGGATAGGGCATTTCCAGGAAGGGGGAAAGTGGGTAAGGGGATAACACTTGAAATGTAAATTAATTAATTAATTAATTAATTAATTAATTAATTAATTAAAAAGGGTACCTTGAAGGAGAAGAAAAGATCCAGCAATAAATATAAGCTCTACAGATTGTCTATGGTGCTTCATAGGTAAGCTACAAGACTTTTGAGGTATAGTATATTGATTTTGCCATTAAGGTCTGTTCATATGGAAGGTGGTCAGTATATTTAAGTTAAGTCTTACAAGGTCACTGTTTGGTGAAGGCAACAGAAGACTTAATCAACATGTTGTTTGGTTCAATCTCAGACTTAAGCTCTTCTACCATACCTCAGTTTAATGTACAGGAAACTTCCAGAATTGTGGGCATGCCCATTAAGATTATAATACAACTTTAATCAACTGTATGTTGACTTTGGTATGCTATCACAGTATACTGAAAACCAAATTGGTTATCTGAAAGTTGGGGTGATTAAAAAAAGAGTTCATAAAATGACTGTGGTAAATTAAATGAAGATGGAGTGCACAAAAGTTATTTATGCAATGTTTTTGCTAAATAATGGCTGATATCCCAGGTAGGCTGTTCTTAGATCTAGCACTGAAAAAGTGCTGAGGAAGCTACACACAAAGACATGGGGAAAAAGACCAATGTCTGCTTGGTACTTGGTCAATTACTTGGGAAATGTGTAGTGATCACTAATGGATTTCTTTTAGAATGGTAAAACAAAAGTTCTAAAATTAGCCTATGATGACAGTTTCCCAAGTCCACAAGAGTATTAAAAATTCACCTAGTAATACACTCAAAATGAGTGAATTAAATGATATGTGAATTATATCTCAGTAAAGCTATTTTTAAAAATTGTGAAGAGGGATGTCCTAGTTAGGATTACTATTGCTATGATGAAACAGCATGGGTAAAATGCAAGTTGGGAAGGAATAGGCTGATTTGTCTTACACTTCCATATTGCTTCTTCATCAAAGGAAGTCAGGACAGGAACCTGGAGGCAGGAGTTGACATAGAGACTGTGGAAGGGTGCTGCTTATGAGTTTGTTTTTCTGCCTTGCTTTGCCTCCTTTCTTATAGAGAACCAAGGACTATCAGTCCAGAGATGTCACTACCCACAGTAGGCTGTGCCATCCCTCATAAATCGCTAATTAAGAAAGATCTTACAGCTGGATCTTATATTGGACATTTTCTGAATTGAGGTCCATTCCAGTGACTCTAGCTTGTGTCAAGTTTATATAAGAATACCTAGCACAAGGGACACACATGAAGAAGTCAGAGCAAAACATCAAAATTATTTAAGAAAACAAGCTTGTGTCTAGAGAGATGGCTCTTTGGCTAAGAATACTGGCTTCTGATTCACAGAACATGGGTGCAATACCCAACACCCACATGGTAGTCCACAGCAATCTATAACTCCTGTTGTAGAGGATCTGATTCCTTCTTCTGGCTTCCAAGGACAGCAGACATGCACCTGGTTCACAAACACAGGCAACAACCTCATACATATAACATAACAGTTAAAGTTAAAAAAAAACAAACAAACAAACAAAAAAAAAAAACCTAAGTTTTAACTTGGCCTCACAAGGTTTGGAAAAGACAAACAAAGAAACAACCCTCTGAACACTTCCTAAATTAATCCAGCTTAGCATGAGACATCCTCATAAAGCATTATTTCTAATTGGCTATTTCTGGTAGCAGCCACAGAGGAAGAGGTTTGTTCTTGCTATTCAGCATCTGGCATGCATCTAGTTTTGATATAACAAAATATCATGAACTAAAGATTTATTTTAAGATCATCTCAACACTGAGAAATAAAAGTTATGACTAGTAGACTATTTGTCTTCTCTATGTGGCCTCCCAGTGTTTGGTGAATAGTCACACAAATAAGAAAGCCAATCTCACAAGCTCAACATGAGCATGATTTTGAACAGCAGCACAGTTTGGACACTATTTGGTCAACACACAGAGCCAGAATCATGTAAAAAGTGGACTAGGGAGGCCTAAAATGAGGGCATAATAGTAACTAGCCCAGATGATCACATTACATTTTCCTCTTCTAACTGTCAGACATTTACTGGGACACAATTTGGAGATGTGTTTGGGTCTCATTTGATCCCTATGTAGAAACTGAGTATTTGCTAATAAAAGGCCAAATTCTTAGGCAGGGGTTTTATACACAGATGTAAATCTAGGCAGGAAGATATTCCAGTTCTGAACAATGCGTTATGATGCTTTTGTAAATAGCCCAATCTCAGTTATGAATTAGTATTTTTCTAAGGCAAAATTATTATTCAATGAATTGGGTTTTCTCTACCATTTATGCAATTTATAGATAAAGTTATGAAAGAATGTAATTTATTGGTTTCATCTTAATCTACACATCCCTTTTTAAAGATGCAACTTTTTGCTACTTAAATGTGTATTTGTTTAATCAATAGTACCTGTGAGTCACACTCAAGATTAAATAGCAGCAGTATAGTGCTACAGTATAACCAGGCTACTCCATTGGAATGATTCTTATACTTACATGAGCTGGGCATTGCAACCAGGAAAGATCAGCTCCTGTGGCTGTGGAAGAGGCAATGTCTCTTTGAAGTATTTTTCCAGTCCATTTGTTCCCAGGCTTTCAGTGCCCTAATGTTTTCTTCTGGGTACTTGAATCTTGACACCGCTAAATACTGTTAACCAGTTCTTCTGGACAGTCCAAGAAAGCTCTGAATCTTTTTCTTCTTTGATCCCTTCTACCTAACACACTTATGCCATGTGTCCCAGTGTTTAGTTTGTTTTGGTCTATTTGATGGCTAGTTGGAGATGAAGAGGTTAGACTCTCAAAGAGCTCCACACAGTTTTCTTTTGAGAAAGCATCTTTATCTTAACAGGGGGCTTTAATTCCTCAAATAACAGTTCATGTAATGCTATATATATTATCATAATCTTCATAGTTTGTATGTGAGAGTAATATTATTAAGTATCTATATTGATACATTAATATAGTGAAGCAGATTCCATATGGTGATAAACTCTAGTCAGCTAAGACATGTGATATACCATTAGGGGCTAGAAAAAAAGGAAATATGTTTAAACTTTAAAAAAATGAATTGTTTAAGCTAGCATATAAAGTACTTAATTTTATGATGGCAATTGTATACATGAATACATTTATACTTTGTGCTTCCCTTCATTCTTTTCTTTTTCTTGAGGCAGCATTTCATGAAACACTGGACAGCTTTGAACTTACTTTATAGCTGAGGGTGATCATTTTGCCTCCATCTCTCAAGCACTGGAATGGCAGATATGTGACTTCCTTTCATTGTTATCTTTTATTTCCCAGTTACCTCTATTGTTTTCATGTCATTTGTATTCTGTTACCTTCTCTCCCCCCCCCCTTTTCACTCCCTTAGCATCCTTCCTCTGGTAAATTTGGCATGTGAGAGAAAATATGTACAATGTGTCTTTTTGATATGGCTAATTTCACTTAACACAATGGTTTCCAGTTCCACTCATGATCCTGAAATCTAATGATGCCATTTGCTATGGCTGAATAAAATTCCATTGAATATACATAGCACATGTTCTTTATCACATTTTTTTTCTGTTGATGAGCTGGTTCCATTTACTTACTAATGTGAAATAAACACAAAACTAGAGATATCTCTCTGGTATGCTGACTTAGAGTCTTTCAGCTCTTTACCCAAGAGTGGTGTAGCTTAGTTATATGCAGTTTTATTTGTAAACATTGAAGATCATCCATACTGATTTCCATGGTTTACATTCCTACAGCAGTAGATAAGAGTTATGATGTCCCCGCAGGCTCAAGAGTATTTGCTATTTGTTTTCTTGATAATATCTATTCAGACTGCTGAGAGATAGAATCTCAAAGCATTTTTAATTTACATTTCCCTGATGACTAAGCATGTTGAATAGTGTTTCAAATATTTATTGGCCAGTTTTCTTTATTCTTTTAAGAATTGTCTAATCAGTTCATTAGACCACATATGCATCGAATGAGTTTTTGTGTGTTTAACTTTTGCATTTGTTAAGTGAATATTATATCTGATTCATAATTATCAAATACTTTTCAATTCTATAGATTGTCTCTTTACTCTTCTGATTGTTTCCTTTGCTATTTCAAATATCTTATTAAAGAATTTTGTGTTTATATCTATTGGAGAATCATAAGCACAATTTGTCTATTAATTTAAAAAATTATTTTATTATTAACTTTATGCACACATTGTATAGGATATTGAACATATGCCCTGACATACGCCCTGCCCTTTGTTTTCTTACCCCCCATTTCTCATTAGCCTTGTTTGAACTACTATTCGATTTCACTTCTACTTTGCAACATATGCATAGATGACTTTGATCTATGAAATTTATATATCTATATAAATCTAAGAGCAGCAAATGAAAGAAAATTTTTCTTTAATATTTTCTCATATTTTCTAGGACTGGCTTAATTCACTTAATGTATGTCTTCCTTTTCTATTACTATGATAAAACACCTTGACAAAAGAAATTTATAAAATAATGCAATTAATTGGGCTTATAATTTCATGGTGTTAGAGTCCATAATGGTGAGAAAAGCATGATGGCACGGATGCTCACATCTCAAACCATAAGCAAGAAGCAGAAAATACACTAGAGATAGTACAAGTTGTTTGAAACCTCAAATCCTGACCCATCCACCTCCTAATATGTTCCAAACTCTTCTACCAACTGGGGACCAAGTATTAATGTGTATGAGTTTGTGAGGGGCATTCTCATTTAATCTACTATATTCCATTTTCTGGACTACTCAGCTTCACGCCATACCATAATTTAAAGGGCATTTGGTTCAACTTCCAAAGTCTCCACAGACTTTCACAGTCTAAACGCTTCTAAAGATCAAAGTTTCTTCTGAGACTGAAGACAATCTCTTAATTGCAACTCCCCATAAAATTAGAAAGCACATTATGTACTTGTAACATATGATGGCAGAAAATATAGGGCACTATTCCAATATAAGGGACATACTGAACCAAATAACAACAGGTCAAACTCCAAATCCTATAGTTCTGTGTCTGACCTGAGAGAGCCAAATGTTTTTCCCCTATGGAGTTGTTACCTGCTACATACTTCTTTTGCTGTTCTTCTGGTACTGTCTCTGTGTGCAGCTCTCATGGGCAGACATCTCATGTACTCTAGCATCTCCAACATCTTGGGATCTCCAATCCAATCTAGACTTTACTTTCAAAATTTGATCTGATGGCTTCTCAGAACTTCTATGCAGATTCTGCTATCATACACCTGCTCTCCATGGCTTATTGTAGCCAGAGAAAAAGATTCCACAACCTCTTTTTCTACTATATCTTTCATGACTTCAAAGCCAACACCATGTAAAAAATACTGCCAAGTTTGGCTGCAAACTCAGGTAAATTCTGCCTGCCTTAATTCACATGTGTAGAAATTTGGATTTGATATTGCTTTTTGTCCTTTCACAAGGTTCCTTGGAAGTTTTGTGTCTGTATCTATTGGTGAAACTTATGTATAATTTGTCTGTGGCCAAGGAAGTTTCATAGTTTTTCAAATATTTATTGGCCAGTTTTCTTTCTTCTTTCAAGAATTGTCTAGTCAGTTCATTAGACCACATATCAATTGAATGATTTTTTTTGTGTGTTCAACTTTTGCAGTTGTTATATGAATATTAAGTCTGATTCTTTGTTATCCTATTTTTCAATTCTATAGACTGCCTCTTTACTCTTCTGATTGTTTTTTTTTTGTTATTGTTTCAAATATCTTTTTTTAATTGCATATTTTCTTTATTTGCATTTCAAATTTTATCCCCATTCTAGGTGTCTCCTCTGAAAACTCCCTATCCCATCCCCCTCCCCCTGCTTCTATAAAAGTGCTCCCCTACTCACCTACCCACTTCCACCTTCTTGTCCTAGCATTCCCCAACACTGGGGCATCGAACTCCCACTGGTCCAAGTCCTGCTCCTCCTACAGATGTCCAACAAGGCCATCTTCTGTCACATATGCAGCTGGAGCCATAGTCCCTTCTTGTGTTCATGTCCCTTTGGTTGATAGTCCAATCCCCTCGAGCTCTGGGGGAGTCTAGCTAGTGGGCACTGTTGGTCCCTCCCATGGGGCTGCAAATCTCCTCAGCTCCTTCAGTCCCTTCTCCAACTCCTCCATTGTGGACCGTGTGCTCAGTCCAATGGTTGGCTGCTAGCATCCATCTCTGTATTTGTCAGGTGCTGGCAGAACCTCTCAGGAGACAGCCATACCAGGCTCTCATCAGCAAGCACTGCCCAATATATATATAGTAGCGACTGCATTTGTTGTCTGTATATGAGATGGATCCCCCGGTGGGACAGTCTCTTGATGGCCTTTCCTCCTTCAGTCTCTGCTCCATACTTTGTCGCTATATTTCCTCCTGTGAGTATTTTGTTTCCCCTTCTAAGAAGTACTGAAACATCCACATTTTAGTATTCCTTCTTCTCAGACTTCAAACAGTCTGAATTTTATCTTGGGTGTTCCAAACTCTTGGGCTAGTATCCACTTATCAGTGAATGCATACTGTGTGTGTTCTTTGTGACTGAGTTAACTCACTTAGAATTATATTTTTAAGTTCCATCCATTTCCCTGGAAACTTCATGATGTCATTGTTTTTAATATTCCATTGTGTAAATGTACCACATTTTCTGTATCCATTCCTATGTTGAGGAACATCTGGGTTCTTTCCAGATGTGTATGGTCCCTGATTTCTTCCCAAGGTTTTCTATCTCCAAAGTTGTTTCCCTTTGTGCTTTCTTAGTTGTTTCTACTTCTGTTTTTAGATCCTGGAAGTTTTTGCTCAGTTCTGTCATTTGCTTATTTGTGTTTTCCTCTAATTCTTTAAGAGATTTTTGTGTTTCCTCTTTCATGACTTCTGCCTGTTGATCAAGGTTCCCCTGTATTTCTTTAAGTGATTTTTGCATTTCCTCCTTATTGGCTTTTGTATTCTCCTGAATTTCTTTCAATGATTTTCGTGTTTCCCTTGTAAGGGCTTCTAATTTTTGATCCATTTTCTCCTGAATTTCTTTAAGTATGTCCTTCATGTGTTCCTGTACCAGCATCATGACACTTTAAATCCAAATCTTGTTTTTCTGGTGTGTTGGGGTATCTAGGACTTGCTAATATTGGAGAATTGGCTTCAGATGCTGCCATAATGCCTTGGTTTCTGTTAGTAATGTTCCTACGTTTGCCTTTAGCCATCTGGTTCTCCCAGGTGTTAGATGGTCTTATTGTCACTGGCTGGTGCTTCAACCTACTGTGGATCTTTAAGATTATCTCCGCACCACTGGAAGACTGGGTTTCTTCTGACACAGATTCCTGATATGCTCCCTTCCTCTTTTGTGCCTTTGGAGCCCTTCTCTGTCTTGCCTCAAGCAATGTTATACTTAGGTTGTCAAGGTTAACCAGGTGTTCTCTGTCTGCTCTATTATGGAGCGAAGATGTTGTGGTGGGGGTCACTCCCTCTGTTGATTCTCACATAGGACACAGGTCCTGCGATGGACTGGCTTGCAGATGAACTGCATATGTGCTTAGTTCCTGAGTGCAGGCATACCCCTGGCGGTTTGCACCACCAGAGCTCAGGGTGGTACAGTACCTAGTGATCCTTTTCAGTCCCTGGCAGGCAGCACATATGGCCGCAGGGCTTCTCTCCTTCCAAATGGTGTTTATGTTTTTAATCCATCATCTTTTTCACTAGGATTAACACTCAAGATTGCCTCTTCATTGAATATGAATATACTGGCCACCATACTTTTCCTATCAGTAAGAAACAGATACAGAAAAATAAAAGAGTATGCATATGGAATATTGTCTTTTTCTCAAGGATAACTGGAACATTCCATTGCATCTGTCACACTTCATAGGGCAACCATAGTAAAAATTGAGTTCCATTATTAACAAAGAAGAATGAATGAATATTAATTGATAGCAATCTTTGGAAAGATATGAAAATCATTTTACTCAATGATTTAGAAATAGAGAATTACTCTTCTCTTCAATGAGAAGAGTAATTTTCTGATCAAAACAAAGTGTAGAATTATATCAAAGGAAATTAGTGAGGCTTTCCCACTATCAGGTGCAAAACTTAAAGGGAAAATGAAGTTTGAAATAGTTTATCTTTGATCCCTAAACATACATAGTAATTAAATCATGATTCTGTATATATTGCCCACACAACAGATTAGCCTTTCCTTAAAAATGTCTTACAAGTGCTATAATAAATGCTAAGACAGCATGGCCCCATACCATTCTTAATTCAGAAATGTGGCCCTGGTTTTACATCCTGAAAACCAGCCCAGTCTGCTGATCCCACATGACTCTAGATTACTTCAACTATATCCAATATCCAAGCATCAGCAAGGTTGTACATTCTCTTCTCTGGTCTAGTCTGGTGAAGCCACCTAATCTTAGTCCAACTATAGATTTTTCAGACCTAACCCTAATCACATAACCTGTATTCTAGCAGCCAGGTGAGTCTAGGTGATCCTAGACCACTGGCACCATATTCAACCTCCAACCTGGCCACAGTCATATATCTTGAAGGTTAATGAGTCCTTCAGATTCTACCCTGACTGCGCTGTTCCCAATCTCTAGCTTTGTCCCAGGAATACATACTACATATAATAGCTCAGTCTGGTGAGTCTACCAGAACAAACCCACCCAAACCATATCTACTTCCAGACTTAGTTCAGTTTGTACGTCTTATACACTGCTCCAGTTAAGTTAGTCCTGCACACCTTCTTCCATATGTACCATATCCAATCCCCAGGCATAGCCTAGGATGCATATTTATGTACACACAATATCATATAAATAGGTTCAGAAAAGAAAATCCACACGCATAGCATACACTAAGTGTACAGAACAACAACTACAGAACACTACTGAAAGCATCAAGACAAAAACACAGGTCACACAGGAAAACCGGTCAGAATAACAGCTGATGTCTCAAGAGGAGAAACATTGAAAACCACAACACCCTAGAACAATGCATTTTAAGGCCTAAAAGACCATGACTGCCAACCTAGATTAATGTGCCCTGAGAAACTATGTGCCCTAAGTTGGTGAAGAAATAAATGCTTTTCATTGTATAAACAAGCTTAAAGAAGTCATGTCAACAAAAATAGCCCTACAGAAAATACTGGAAGTAATACTTCAGAATGAAGAGAGGGATAAACACAGCCAAGAGACTCTAGAAAGAAAACAAGTAATATAGTTACTGAAACACAATGGAATATGCATCTGTAAAGAAAATTGAAGTAATGAAATATGCAGGTAAATGGATGGAACTAGAATACATTATACTGAGTGATATACCACAGTCACAGGAAAAAAAAATGCTACCTGTTCTCTGTTACTTTTGGATCCTATCTCAGAACCTTTAGATATGACTATATACCCTGGAGTAACCACAAAAAAGGGGAAGTTAAAAGAGACCAATGTAGGGTGAAGAATAATTAATCATGGAGAATAACATAGTAGGATCCAGGTGATACAATGAAGAAACTGAGAAGAATGGTGGGAAGGTTTTATCTGGGAATGGGAAGGAAAGGCACTACTGAAGAAGAGGTAGGAAACAGGGATAAAGAACATTTCAAACGAGAGAAAGCAATGAAAAGCATACTAGTATATTTGTACTTTATTTTATATATATATATATATATATATATATATATATATATATATATATATATAGAGAGAGAGAGAGAGAGAGAGAGAGAGAGAGAGAGTTGCACTTAGGAGGCTTAGGGAGGGGATGACAGCAGTGGCAGCTGCTGGGAGCTAGATGCCTAGAGAAGAGGAGGCTCCTGGAGGGGAGGCAGCAACTTTGCAGGTCCAAGCCCTGAAGAGTGTGCCTGGGGTTTGGGTGGGGCTCATCTCTCAAGGCTGCCTCTGGTGAGAGAGTAAAGGCTTTGGTGAAGGCAGACCCTGACTTAGTTGGTAGGACAGGACGCCTTCTACATCGTGGAGCATGCTGTGGAGCTGTTCATGAAGACTTTTGCAAAAAAGATGTCTACTTCTGTGCTCAACAAGGAAAGAGGAAAACTCTCCACAAGAGAGATTTGGATAATGCAATGGAAGCTGTTGACAAACTGGCTTTTCTAGAAGCCACTTTGGATTGATTGTGAAGCTGGATGATTTTGTAAGCCTTTGCTGCATTCATTGTCTTTCCCCTCTGTAAGCCTCAGCTTTGGAGAGAGTCTGTACATGTATACAATCTTCTTGTTCTACTTTTACCCAAGATGGAAGAAGTAGAGATCTCTTGGATAGAATTTTCCACAAGTCTTCTATTACTTGAGTCTATCTTCCAATTCAGGCCTGGATATAGCTGATGCTATTTGAGGCAGAGATGAAAAGACTGTTCTACATAGGTGGTTTAATGTGCACAGACATCTTCATTTTGGTGTTTTATCTTGCCTTTGCTCTTGCCCTGTGACTTGGAACCCATGTTATCAGGCACAGATCTTCCTCATCTTTCTACCATCCATCCCAAGGTGGTCTCTTTTTATTAGCTTTGTTCTTTCTCAGTATGTTAGTAGAATGTAGATCAATAGGATGCCTCTGCCTCTTAGGAGTCAAATCGATGTGATCCCAACAGTTTTACTGAAGCAGAATTCATATGTCATATTTAATATAAATTATAAATTTCAGTGGCTTTTTAAAAACAATTAATAGGTACATGTAGTGAGATTTTGACCATTTTCCTGTGAATTGATTCACATGAGTCTTGTGCATGACAAAATTTAGATAATGTTATTTAATTTGTACCCTTCCTTTATGTTGTGAAATATGTATAATATAAAGTTTCTGGTTATATATATATATATATATATATATACATACATATATAATACCTATATAAGTATATAGATAGATACAAAGATAAATAGATATACAGATTTGAAGTGCATCTGACCAATAGCAAAACGTTAACTAAATTCTCTGTCTAGGACATGGAAAACATCCTTTCAAGTTGTTAGTCAGAGGAAACTAAGAGTCTTTTAAAACAATATATGCTATTGTCATTTTTCCTGGATTACCTCCCTGAACTAAAATGTAAGACCTTATTACTAAACATCCCACACATTTTAGATACAGGACATGGAGGGATAGAGCTGAAGTTCACCAGAAAGCCTCTTCCCTGAGGCCTGGTTATCTTAGTATCTGAAGATGCTATGCAAAATGCCAATGAACAAAAGCAATTAAAAGTCCTACTCAGCTCTAAAAGCCTAAGGAGCACAAAAATGATGAGCATGGCAAGATATTCCCAAGAGTACAATGGTGGCATTTATATATTGGATGTAACCCATAGCTACCCAATTAAAAGTAAGGAATGCTCAATAGGAGAAAAATCATACTGAATACTGTAAGCCTGGTCAATTATCTATAGGTGGTAAGGTCATGAAATTTAGAAGAGAACCTACTGTAGCCATTTTCCTAAAACAGTATAATCTTAACTCCATTCAAACTATCTGTCCTTAAATTCATGATAAGTGTAACTTTCATATTTTATGAAATAAGCTTCCTTTTATGTCAGACAAAAGCCATTAAAGAAAGCCACAACTGTTAAGAAAAACTGATTTGGTGCCCATTTACACCACACCCCCTACCTCTAAGGTTCAGGGTACAATGTTGAAAAAGTAGCAGAAAGATTCTAAGTGCTGAAGGAGCAGGATGTCTTCTATATAAGACAGGGAACTACAATCATGAAATCTTAAAAACATGGTTGAATTAACAAGACCTTCATAATGATATCAACTCACAAACAAATGTGGATGGAGGAAATTTTGCAAAGCCACAACCCTAGTGATGAACTAGACAATAGTTAACTGCTTAGAGAATTTGTCTGCCCCAGGGATGAGCCTCCTAAACAATTACCGAGTACCAAGTGGTCAGCCCTAAAATTCTGTGTGTGTGTGTGTGTGTGTGTGTGTGTGTGTGTGTATGAGAGAGAGAGGGGGGAGGGAGGGAGAGAGAGAGAGAGAGAGAGAGAGAGAGAGAGAGAGAGAGAGAGAGAGAGAGAGAGAAACAGAGACAGAGACACAGACAGACTATTAAATAAGAAGGGGTTTGAAAGGGATTTGGAGGGTCATGAGAGGAGTTAAAAGAGAGAGAAGGTTGGGGTACATATGATATGATAGAGTACTCCTATGTGAAATTCTAAAAAATAATGATGAAATAAATGTTGAAACACACAAAACAAAAATAAACAAGACAGGGACTTTGTTTATTGCATTACATATTCCTTGACTATTTGTGTTTATTGTTTTGTTTGTTCCTCAACCTAGAGCTGACCTTATTACTTGCCTGTTATTAAAATGCTAGAAAAGCAGATTGGGAAAAAATAAATCTGCCTCAGAACTGGCTCTTTCATGCTACAGTGTTGTCTAATTGTCTTTTTTCTTTTTAATCCTCATTCTTGCCCTGGAGAAGCCGTTGACTGACTGAGCTGGCACGGTCAGATGGCACCTCAACATTACAGCTCCAATAAGCAGGGTACAGTGAAGGACATCACAGGAATTGGAAGCACACACAAATGAAAGTAAAAGAAGATTTGGGTCAATGGTGAATAAATCTCATAAGAATGGGACAAGGTAAAGTGATTTTTTTTGTGTGTGTGTATGTGTTTAGAGTTATGCTAAAATCTAGAGAAGCAAAGATAATTCTTATAGAATTTTTAGACTTTGGGACCTGACTAGAAATAGTTTACACCATAGCCATGAGAGAGAATAAGTTTGAGAAAAGCTGTCCTCCCCAACTATTCAGGGATGTTTTGGTGACAGAAAATGAAAGTGAATGTAAGCTGTTTCAGAGCTCTCCTAGGGACAGGAGGAGGACGAGAGATGTCCTGGCTCCTCTCTGAATCCTACAAGAGAAATGTTTAGTTCTGGTTCTGGATCCCATAAATAGGATATCTAGATTTCTTTGGTGGGACATCTAGTTCTCATCCTTCTCTGTCTAATGTTTGTCCTTGGTGCACCTATCTGCCCATGTCTGTCAGTTTGTCTGTGTTTATGTTTTCATTGCTTGAATGTTGTTCTGTGTTTCATGTTCAAAAGAAAAAAATGGTTAAAACCTTATCTGATGGTTGGTAACCCCTTGATTTAGTTTAGTTTTAATTCATTTTGTTTTTTTAAAATATTTTTATTCAATATATTCTTTATTTAAATTTCAAATGATTTCCCCTTTCCTGGATTCCCCCCTCCCTGAAAGTCCCATAAGCCCTCTTCCCTCCCCCTGTTACCCAATCCACCCCTTCCTACTTCTGTGTCCTGGTATTCCCCTATACTGTTACATCAAGCCTTTCCAGGACTAGGGGCTTCTCCTTCCTTCTTCTTGGGCATCATTTGACATGTGAATTGTGTCTTGGGCATTCCAAGCTTCTAGGCTAATATCTACTTATCAGTAGAGTGTTGTTTTGTGACTGGGTTACCTCACTTAGGATGATGTTCTCCAGTTCGATCCATCTGTCTAAGAATTTCATGAATTCATGTTTTTGATTGGCTGAGTAGTATTCCATAGTGTCAATATACCACATTTTCTGTATCCATTCCTCCGATGAGGGACATCTGGGTTCTTTCCAGCTTCTGGCTATTATAAATATGGCTTCTATGAACATAGTAGAGCATGTATCCTTATTTCATGATGGGGAATCCTCTGAGTATATGCCCAGGAGTGATATAACGGGGTCCTCCCGAATTATCACTCCCAGTTTTCTGAGGAACTGCCAGACTGATTTCCAGAGTGGTTGTACCAGCTTGCAACCCCACCAGCAATGGAGAAATGTTTCTCTTTCTCCACATCCTCACCAGCACCTGGTTTCTCCTGAGATTTTGATCTTAGCCATTCTGACTGGTGTGAGGTGAAATCTCAAGGTTGTTTTGATTTGCATTTCCCTGATGACTATGGATATTGAACATTTCTTTAGGTGCTTCTCCACTATTCAAAATTCCTCAGGTGAAAATTCTTTGTTTAGCTCTGTACACCATTTTTAATGAGGTTCTTTGTCTCTCTGAAGTCTAACTTCTTGAGTTCTTTGTATATCTTGGATATAATCCCTTTGTCGGTTGTAGGGTTGGTAAAGATCTTTTCCCAATTTGTTGGTTGCTGTTTGGTCCTTTTGACAAAGTCCTTTGCCTTACAGAATCTTTCTAATTTTATGAGGTCCCATTTGTTAATTCTTAATCTTAGAGCATAAGCTATTGGTGTTTGGTTCAGGAAATTTCCCCCTGTGCCCATGTGCTCAAGGCTCTTCCCCAGTTTCTCTTCTATTATTTCAGTGTGTCTAGTTTTAGGTGGATGTCCTTGATCCACTTGTACTTGAGCTTAGTACAAGGAGATAAGAATGGACCAATTAGCATTATTTTGCATGCTGACCTCCAGTTGAACCAGCACCATTTGTTGAAAAGTTCATCTTTTTTCCACTGGATGGTTGTAGCTCCTTTGTCAAAGATCAAGTGACCATAGGTGTGTGGGTTCATTTCTGGGTCTTCAGTTCTATTCTATTGATCTACCTGCCTGTCACTGTACCAATACCTCGCAGTTTTTAACACAATTGCTCTCTATTACTACTTGAGGTTGGGGATACTGATTCCCCCAGAATTTCTTTTACTGTTGAAGATAGTTTTAGCTATTCTGGGTTTTTTGTTATTCCAGATGAATTTGATAATTGCTCTTTCTAACTCTATGAATGATTGAGTAGGGATTTTGATGGGTATTGCATTGAATCTGTATATTGCTTTTGGTAAGATGGCCATTTTTATTATATTAGTCCTGCCAATCCAAGACCATGGAAAATTTTTCCACCTTCTGAGGTCTTCTTCAATTTCTTTCTTCAAAGCCTTGAAGTTCCTGTCATACGGATCTTTCACTTGTTTGGTTAGAGTCACACCAAGATACTTTACACTGTTTGTGGCTGTTGTGAAGGGTGTCATTTCCTTAATTTCTTTCTCAGCCTGTTTATCCATTGAGTATAGGAAGGCTACTGATTTGTTTGTGTTAATTTTGTATCTAGCCACTTTGCTGAAGTTGTTTATCTGCTGTAGAAGATCTCTGGTGGAGTTTTTTGGGTCGCTTAATATACTATCATATCATCTGCAAATAGTGATAATTTGACTTCTTCCTTTCCAATTTGTATCTCTTTGACCTCCTTTTGTTTTCTAATTGCTCTAGCTAGAACTTCAAGTACTATATTGAGTAAATATGAAGAGAGGGGGCAGCCTTTTCTAGTACCTGAGTTTAGTGGGATTGCTTCAAGTTTCTCTCCATTTAGTTTGATGTTGGCTACCAGTTTGCTGTATATTGCTTTTACTATGTTTAGGTATGGGCCTTGAATTCCTGTTCTTTTCAAGAGTTTTAGCATGAAAGGATGCTGAATTTTGTTAAATGATTTTTCAGCATCTAATGAAATGATAATGTGTTTTTTTATGGACTTTGTTTATGTAGTAGATTACATTGATGGGTTTCTATATATTGAACCATCCCTGCATCCCTGGGATGAAGCCTACTTGATCGTGGTGAATGATTGTTTTGATGTGTTCTTAGATTTGATTGGCAAGAATTTTATTCAGTATTTTTACATTAATGTTCATAAGGGAAATTGGTCTAAAGTTCTCTTTTCTTGTTGGATCTTTGTGTGGTTTTGGTGTCAGTGTAATTGTGATTTCATAGAAGAGTTGGGAAAGGTTTCCTGCTATTTTTGATGTAATGTTTATGTTTGTGTGGTTATCTTCTTTTGGGTTTGCTGAAAGGAGATTACTTTTTTGCTTTTTCTTGTGTGTAGTTTCCCTCCTTTTGTTGGTGCTTTCCATTCATTATCCTTTGAAGGGCTGGATTTGTGGAAAGATACTGTGTAAATTTGTTTTAATCATGAAATAGTTTGGCTTCTCTATCTATGGTAATTGAGAGATTTGCTGAATATAGCATAGGGTCTGCATGACATCTACCCAGGCTCTTTTGGCTTTCATAGTCTCTGGTGAGAAATCTAGTGTAATTCTGATAGGTCTACCTTTATATGTTACTTGACACTTTTCCCTTCCTGCTTTTAATATTCTTTCTTTGTTTAGTACATTTGGTGTTTTAATTATTATGTGACAGGAGGAATTTCTGTTCTGGTCCAGTCCGTTTGGAGTTCTGTAGCCTCTTGTATGTTCATGGGCATCTCTTCCTTTTGGTTAGGGAAGTTTTCTAATATAATTTTGTTGAAGACATTTTCTGGCCCTTTAATTTCACTCTCTTCTATATCTATAATCCTTAGGTTGGTTTTCTCCTTTTCTCCTGGATTTCCTGGATGATTTTCGTCAGGAGCTTTTTGTTTTTTTTTTCATTTTCTTAGACTGTTGTATCAGCACTTTCTGTGGTATTTTCTGCATCTGAGATTCTCTCTTCTATCTCTTGTACTTTGTTTTTGATGCTTGGATCCATGATTCCTGACTTCTTTTCTAGGTTTTCTATGTCTCGAGTTGTCTCCCTTTTGTGACTTCATTATTGTTTCTACCTCATTCTTTAGATCCTGGATGGCTTTGCTTAATTTCTTCATCTGTTTTGTTGTGTTTTCCCTTAGTTCTTCAAGAGCTTCTCCCTGTTTACTTATATTCTCCTGTATTTTTTTTATGGGAGTTATGTCCATTTTGAAGCCCCACATGAAGTCCTCCATCAGTATCATGACCTGTGATTTTAAATCCAAATCTTGCTTTCTTGGTGTGTTGGCGTATCCAGGACTTGCTGTTGTGGGAGAATTGGGTTGGGATGGTGCCATATTGCCTTGATTTCTGTTAGCAACATACCTACATTTGCCTTTTGCCATCTGGTTATCTCTGGTGTTAGTTGGGCCTGATGTCACTGGCTGGAGCTTGTACTTCCTGTGTGCCTGCAGGTGTATCTCAGCAACCCTGGTTGACCTGCTTTCTCCTGGCACAAATTGCTGTGGTGCTGCTGAGTTCCTGGGTGCAGGTAGAGTCCTGGTGTGGTGTGTCCCAAGTGATCCTCTATGCTGGTGATCTCTGCCTACCAATCTTTTACAGCCACAGGAGCAAAGATGGCAGTAGAGACCCACTCTCTTGTAGTTGTATTTGGGTATGTAGCTTTGTGACCCTGACCAGCTCTGGATGCAGGTTGTACTGGCTGTCTCCTCTCTGCCACTGGGTGTATAGCTGGCTTCCTGTGCCACTTGGAGATGTTGTGCTGTCCCTGTGGAAGTTCCTGATCTGGAGGCAGAAATCGGAACTCTCTTGCCAGAGGCCTCTGGAAAGGATCCTCTGATCTGCACGGCTGGTCTCACCTGTGTAGGATGCCTCCTCAGTCCTGGCTGGCTTTTGCAGATAACTGTGGAACACAGCCTAGAAGAAATACCAGCAGGAAGTCTTCTGGGAAGTGTTTTCTCATGATCAGCCTTAACTCATTTTAAATAAACAATAATAATAATAAAAAAAAAAGCAGCCTCAATTGGACTTCGCAGCTCTGCACCTTGTAGCTAGGTGTCTAGCATGGTTGGAGAAGCCCTGTCAGTATTTGATTGTCTGTAAAAGCTTCTCTTAAAGGGGCCAGCAGCTTCTTGGCTTCTATTGTAAGGGGCCTGATGGCTGTTTCTCCTAGCATAATCTCTGTGACTATTTGTAATTAAGAAAAAAATTCGGCAGGTAGAGATTGTTGCAGGGTTTGTGAAGGGTTTATGAGGCTATGGAACTTGTGGAGGCATTGCAACCTGGCTTGCTTACTCCATCTGCCATTCCAGGAAATACTTTTAGTATTATTATTGATTTGGAGGATCTTTTTAATAGTGTTCCTTTGCATCCTGTTGTTTGTAAAGGGTTTGCTTTTAGTGAGCTTGTAATTTTAACGAACCTATGAAGTGATATCATTGGAAAGTTTTGCCTCAAGGCTAATATCCCTACATCATGTAAAAATTTTGTCACTGCTTCAATACAAGAAGTTAGTACTTTGAATCTTTCAGTGTATATTATTCATTATATGGATGTTAGCTGTTCCCTCTGAAGAAGTTTTACTACAAGCCTTTGCTCTTATACAACAAACTTTAAAATTTGGGGGAGTGGTTGTTCCAGAAAAAATTCAATGGCAATATCTTTTTCAACATTTGGAGTATCAGTTTTATCCTAAACAAATTGTGGCATAGGAAATTCAAATAAAATGATAATTTACTTACTTTAAATGATTTTCAAAAGTTGTTAGGAGATATTAATCAGCTAAGACCTTATCTTAAGCTTATCCCAGGAGGACTTAAGTCTTTGTTTGATATTCTCCAGGGGTATTCAAATCCTAATTTCCCTCAACAATTAACTGATGAGGGATGAACAGCTTTGCAGAAAGTAGAGGAAGCTGTTAGCCAACAACAGATACATTATGTAGAACGATCAGTTGTTGGCTGTTTGCATGCATTATTGCTACTCATGTGCCCACAGCAGTGCTTTGGCAAAAAGACCATTAATGTGGATTCATCTTTATTCATTTCCAAGTAAAGTTTTAATACCCTATTATTAAGCCATTGCTGTGTTAATATAGAATTGTAGAATAGAATCAAGAAAATATTTTGGGAAAGAACCTGATTAAATATTACTTATTCCAAAGTACAATTAAATTGATTATTGGAGAATACTGATATTTGGCCTATTGCATGTGTGAACTTTTCAGGCAAAATTGATATTCATTATCCAAAAGACAAGTTGTTACAATTTGCTTCTATGTATGCTTTTGTATTTCCTGTAAATTTACACATGCAGTGAATAGAATGTGTTTACTGTATTTACAGATTCATTTAATGGGAAGGCAGCATATGTAACTGGATCACATGTTCATTCTCTTTGAATTTACCTTGACATCAGCACAAATAATTGGATAGTGTGCTGAAGTCACTGTTTTTGAAATGTTAAAATTCAAGCTTTCAATTTGTATTCTAGTATAACCTATATATAGTTTATTGTTTGCAATTGCTTGAAATTGTTCCTTGTTTAGATACTGCTAATTCTCAAATTTAGAAATTATTTATGCAAATACAACTTAATTTAAGAGAACATACTGTTCCTTGCTTTGTTGGACGTTTAAGAGCTCATGCTTATAAAAGAGGAGGGGGGCTCATACTGGATTGTCTGGACCCCTTAGTGAGGGCAAGGCCATAGTAGATTTGTATACCAGGCAGATTATATACTGTACACAGGAACAATTAACCAAACAATCTCATTCTTTACATCATCAAAATAGTAATAGCTCGAGACAACAATTTGGCATTTCTATAGAATGTCCAAGTCAAATTTTAAAATCTTGTGCTAAATGTCCACAGTTTCTATCTGTACCACATAATGATAATCCTTGATAACACATACTAATCAATTATGGCAAATGTATGGTACTCATATTTCTGATTTTGGAAAATTAAAATATGTACATGGGGCTTGGCACCTTTTCAGGCTAGTTGCAACTGCTTTAACAGGAGAAGCAACTAAAAATGTAATTATTCATTGCCTATAATTTTTTCTATGCTGGTTGTTCCAAATCAGATTAAAACTGATAATGGAACTGACTATTTTAGTCAAGCATTTGAGATGTTTTGTCAAAAATTTAATATTACCCATATTACTGGGATTCCGTATGATTATCAAGGACAAGGTATTGAGAAACAGGTATTGTGGAACTTTAAAAGAATATCTTAAAATATAAAAGGGGAGTTATATCCCTGTACACCACACTATTATTTAAATCATGCTCTTTTTATTTTAATTTTTTTGAAATTTGAATGTCAATGAACTCTTTTCTGAGTGTCTATGGAACCCTACAACTAGACATACTTATGCCTAGGTGAAATGGAAGGAATCCACTTACTGCCATATGGCATGATCCCCATCAGGTACTTAATATGGGGAAGAGGGTATGTTTGTGTTTATTCCACAGGATGCTGCAGGAGCATGCTAGCAGCCAGAGTGATTGGTGAAACATGCTGATGCTGGCATAAAGAATATTGCTAACCTGTGAGCTTGCTGAGTGCCTTGACAATAGTGACTGGGAAGCAGTATTGGACATATGTTCCTGACCCACCTTTGTTTGACTATATCCTGAATTGGACAAGCTGCTCTGCTTTAAGCTTTTAGACCTTATGGGACAGAGAACATGGAGACTGTGGAAACTGACTTAGAAAAATTCATCAAATAGAGAAGTTGTTATAATGACTATTCTCTATCCTTTAATGTGATCAGTTATTTTGATTCAATCATGGGACTGGTGTAGAAATCAATCCAATATTGGAAATGGCAGTCTTCGTGTGGAAGGCTGGTTCTGGACATTTTAAGAGACGTACTTGGAAATTCACAACTGCATTGTATGAAGTTACATTTGCAGTGGATAAAATTGGCACAGGATCTGGATTTCAAACAAGTGTTAGTGCATGTGTTAAGACTACTAAACTTTTATTAATTGATCATGTTAAAATTTTGTTTCTTCTACAGAATTTAATGTAAGATATATTGATTGTACACTTTCTAATCATGTCAGTGTATTAAGAACGGGCACGTCTGTTATGGAGGTCTATCAACAAGCTTTTGTTTTATTTCCCATGAGTATTACAGGACCTTGATATTCTGAAAAAAATACTTGTAAATATTGGAAGAAATGAGTCAGGCAAGAGGATAGTTTATTGATTATTGCTGGTATAGAAGCTTTGATTACATTAATAGCTAGCACCACTATGTCTACAATTACCTTGACACAAGAAGTTAAGACAGGTACTTTTATTAATCATTTAGCAAAAAAAAGTTATTAGAGTTTTGAGTATTCAAGAGAATTTAGATAGGTGCTTGGAACAATGGATTGATGCTCTTTATGATAGTATTCAAATTATTCAAGAGGAGGTTCAGAGTTTAAGAGTAAGAAGCTATCTCAAGTGTCATGCTAAATACCAATGGACTTGTGTTACTTCTAAAATTTACAATGATGGTCACTATAATTGTGAAAATTCAAAGACACTTGCAGGTTATTTAGCATAATTCTAACACCTCACTGGATGTTTTAACTTTGCATACTGACATTATGAATTTAAAGAATACTGTCCTGCTGAGCTTTGATGCTGCAGATATTGATAAAATTATTCATGGCCTGAGGTCAGTATTTCCATCTTGGTCAAGCTTTAAGAATGGCAAGTATAGCTTGATCATGCTAGGCCTTCTTGTCCTGGGAATACATTTATTCATGCCCATTATGATAAAACTTGTCTTTGACAACATAAACATGTTGACAGACAAAATACATGGATTGAAACTAAAAATGAACCCCCAGACAGAGTTATTAACCGTCTCATTGTCAACGATGGATAAATTCTGCATAGAGCCTTACCAACCTAAGACAGAATAGTATTGCTGTTGATAATGCATATTCCATAATGGTTAAGGAAGGCATTCTTGTCAAAATAACCAAAGAAAGGAGCAGTCTAGTTCATTAAATAAAAAAAGGGGGAATGGGGAGAGCTTTTTGGGGCTGCTTTGCAGGAAACTGACACTGGTTCAGGACAAGGAAGTGGTCTTCAGGCAGGTATCTGATTTTAGGCTAGAACAGGGAAGTAAGTTCAGGCAGGGATATGATTTTAGGCTAGAACAGGGAAGTAAGTTCAAGCAAGGATCTAATTTTAGGTTAAAACAAAGAAATAGACATCAGGCATGAATATGACTTTGGGCTAGCACAGGGAAGTGAACTTAGGTATCTTGGTCATCCTGATAAACCCTTAGAAATGGTGATCATGGGAGTGATCATGGGACTTTGTTTATTGCCTTGCTTATTCCTTGACTATTTGTGTTTATTTTCTTGCTTGTTCCTCAACCTAGAACTGACCTTATTACTTGCATTTAATTAAAATGGTATAAAAGCAGATTGGGAAAAAAATAAAACCACTTCACCCTCAGAACTAGCTGGCATCATGCTAAAAAATTAAAAAGTAGAAAGTAAATAAGACAGTATGAATTCTAAGAAGTATGTTATAATTTTTCCTTATTTTTGGGAAATACTGTTCATTTGTAAAAGAGCATTCGTAATAAAGTATGCTATAATTCCATTGTTATTGTCACTTTACAACTGAATACGCTGAGCTTGAATGAAATGACGACACTTGAGCACGTTCACCTAGCCAAAAAATGACAGTCTACATTCTTTGTCACTGCAATGCTATACTACTATCTAGTACACCAGTTAACATCACTTTAAAATATATTTGTGACTCCTTTAATCTGGACATAAACCACATTTGCTGTTCCTTTTTAGGAAGAGATTGTTTTGTTTTTCAGCCAGCTTAGAAAGTTCATATTATGAAGACGAATGGAAAAATCTGTTTTCTGGAAAATACTGTGTGTTTGACTGGGAGAACTGAACCTGCTTGTAAGTACGCTGGAGATTTCATAGGCAGCTGAGTCCACCTCTGAGGGATCCATCTTTGTCTCCAGAGAGGAAGAGCCCAGCTGCATCTCTCCTGCAGCATTTTGTCCAGCTGCTCCAAAGTGCTTTGCTTGCATAGGCAGCCAGGACCAGCTCTTTTTGCTACAGATAAAGGCTCCTGATTATGGTAAGTATTTCTGCTACAAAATATACCTTTCTGCAGTTGCTTGTTTATTTTATTTAAAACCATTTTGACAGCACTCTGCTTTCTCTGCTTCTATAAATAATCAGCCTTAATGATAAAGTATAATGTGCACATCCAAATGTGCATTTTCCTCTATACATCTCCATGACCTGAATAGGCAGAGATACAAAGACATCAGTTTTGAACATGAGCATATGGTTTTTAGAATGACATCTCTCAAATACACAGTTCAGCTTAGGAATTGAACATAATGTTTTCATTAACACTGATGATACATAAAACTGCTTCTTTAAAATAATAATACAACCCAGTCTTATTCTGTGAGTGTGAAGATTTCCAACTACTTAGGACTAGATTTTTATGCAACAAAGTATTATGACTACAGCAAGCGTACATAAAATACTTTGTAATCTCTCAAGGCTTTATGCCATTCTGAAAAGGACCATGTACACAAAGATTTCTCTATTTTCTGGCTGTGACTTTCAGGGTTTTGCAAGTTCACCCTCACTGACATTTACCACAACTCCCTCTCCTTCAGCTACAGTGTAAACATGTTCTCTGTGCTGGTCATTAGCTTCTCCAATTTCCCATCAGAACTGTTTTTGGTGAATACATCCAAAAAAGGCTGCAGAATGACTCTGTTGTCACACTTTAATTACACATTACTCTAGAGTGACTTCGAACCCTGTGGAACACCTGGCTGCTTACACAAAGAACTGAAATACAGTCATCTAAACGATCTTTCATTTAAATGTCTTTCTCACAAAAGATGCCGTGTACTCCCTGTCTCACTGCCCCAAACAGAAGCATTCAATTTATCCATTAATGGTGAGCCCAGGGAATTGCAGTCCAACTTCCTCCCACTGTGCCCAAACTGTTCTTAATAGACCATCTCTTTGAGCAAAGAGAGGAGTTCAGGCGTCATGCAGAATAAATTCTTGCCTTAATTTAAAACCTTGTAAGAAATGGAAGATCCGTGGTGAGATGCTGGAGAACTCCCCATGGAGACTTCCTCTTCTTCCTACATGTCAGAAGTAAGTATCTATAGAGAATCGGAAACGCAGGCCAAAGGGCAGGTGCAGTAGAATGAATTCCTTGAAGTTTGTGCTTCTCTTCACTTCCCAGACGTTGTATCTTTTTCTGGTTTCCACCACTGCCCCTCCCCACTACTTTGTGTTGTCCCTGGCACTTTCTATCCCACAATGCAAGCTTTAGCTTCCTTCCCCTACAGGATCCATTTCCTAATTGTGCTTTCAAATTTCTTGGTGAATAATTATACTACTCCACTCTAGAATAAAGGACTCTCCAAGAAAGAGAAACAAATATATAATGATATAAGACTAAGAATTTAAAAAATTTCAAATATATCGTCAAAGTGCACTGAAAAAATGTATTTAACTTTGCATTTACTTGTGCTTGATCATCTTTCTAAAAGAAAAAAGCAGAAAAAAACAATGACTCTTATTAATGATGCAGTGAGTGATGTTTCAACTCAGAGTCTCATCTGCAATTTTCACCAAAATAAAAACAAAATTAAATTTTTGTAGTCTTGGGAATTGCTAGACCACAGGCTGAATTTTGCCTGAAGGTTTTGGGTTAATTTCTACGGAAGTGGGTAGCTGAAGGTCTGTTAACTTTGTGTTTTCATACAATGGCTTTTAGTAGGAAACGCTTTCTGGGTTTCCTCAAAAGACTCATCCCATTCCTTCTCCACACATTCCACCTGTGCACATATTTCAAACCTTTACCTTCCTTGAGGCAAAATTCTGAATTCCAAATTTAGATCTCTGGACTTAGAGATACTGAAGGCAGAGAGATACTTTACAGATCGTCTAGTCTCCTTTGCAGCAATGTTTCCCACACTCCACTATTCCAGCTTTGTGCACTGTTGACTTGTCATAGAAATGAACTCCATTTTGCAAGGCTCTTCTCTCACTACAAGCACTGCTGTTTCTGATGCTTCAGGTCACTGCAAGTTCACTCCTTTTACAGCTCATGAATCTTTACAATTCTTGCTTTCCTGTCAGTTGCAGAATAACCTCTGTAGACCAAGACAACCTGCAGAAGAACAGATTTTTGATTTCATGTCCAACATTAGTGTAGAGATTTCAGACACATGCAGCAGACAAGAAAGATTGAGGCTTGTGAGTGTGATGCATGATTACAGGCTTCTAGGCATAGACTTGTAAATGCATTACTCACAGGTAGAACTCATTCCTATGCCTGGCTTTTGTAATGAATTGAGCAGGGTCCCTTGGGCTCTCTATTATTGTTGCTTTTGTGTAAAAGTTCAAACTCCAGCAGGGTCACAAACAACATTTGCCCAACCATGAGTTAAATCCATTGGAAAGTTAGGAAATTGCACTTTTCTGGCAGGTGGAAGTTTGGCTAGCCCTTTCTTCCTGTATGCTGAACAAGAATATCTTGTTGCTAGTAAGGAGAATAAAGGAAAGGCCATTTGACATAATAAATACTTTTTCGTTTGATTTTGCCTTGACCCCTGTTGAACTGAGAATAAGCTGGGGGGAGCCACATGCTGCCTGTATCATGGACCACACTTACAGGATGCTGTGCTTCAGGAAGAGTCATACCAAATGCAGCTGCATGGAAACTGGAAAACTCTTGTATTTGTGATTCTCAGATTTCCCAAAAGTCATAGCAAAGCAGATATATAAGTTCTATGTTTGGGTTCTACATAGTTATTCTTTATATCAAATGATAGATAAATTTGAACCCTGCCTAGAAAGGGTCATTAGTAGGTTTATTTTGGTGAATGGATCTCTTGGCAGTTGTAATAAATGGGACACCATGAACAGGGGCTTCATCTACTGGTGCAGAAAATCTACACATACTCCCTGCCTAGTCTGTTTTCTGTGCATGTCCATGTGGATGCATGGCTTTGCATGTTGTTAAAATCTGAAACATTAGAAGACTAATAGCTCACATGAGATACTCTTTATTTCCTATAATGCAACACCAAGTTTTATTGCCACATAGTAGCCATGTACATCACCAATTTCTCATTGTTCTTCAAACATAAACATAGACATGAGTAGCAAAAGGAGGAGCACCATGGAAATTACTGTCCTTGTTCTCACTGTACACCTCAGCTAGCAGTAGAAACAAAATCATTTGCCCTTTATAAAATCATTTGCACTTTGGTAAGTGTGTTGGGTCTATGTCATGTTAAAAGGAGGTAAATTACAAGCCTGTCTTCTATATAAGATTAAATTTCAGAACAAAACTGTGTAGAGGTTGCACAAAGGAAGCAGATTCAGTAATTTTGTGAAACCTATTGCCAAAATTTGCAACATTTAGTATGGACAGCATTTCTAAAAATAAGACATTCTTAATCATGACACACAAACACAGGCATATCACTGCTGATACTATTGGTGCCCTGGCACTTTTCCCCTTAGCAAGTATGTGCTTATTTATCTAGTGTGTCTAGCCTAAGGTGGAGGAAAACCCTCTTTGTTATTGGTTAAAACTTCAGAGTATTAGTCAACGAGTCTTAGGTCACCTTTTTGGTTATCAGAGTGAGTTTAAGAGCTTTGTAGCCATGGAATGAATCTCAAGTTAGAATAGTCATTGCTTAGCCATTCCCTCAGTCTCTGCTCCATCTTTGTTCCTGTTCTTCTTGTATGCAAAACAAATTTTGGGTGGAAGGTTTTTGGGTGGGTTGATGTCCTTATCCCTCCGCTGGGAGTCCTGCTTGGCTATAGGAGGTGGCCACTTCAGGCTCCATATCCTCCACTTCTAGGAGTCTCAGCTAGAGACACTGTCGTAGACTCCTTGGAGCCTCCTCCAGCTCAGGTTTCTGGGCTCTCTCTTTCCAGGCTCTCCCTAGGTCTGATTGTCCATCCTGTTCTTCTTTTCTCTCCATATTCCCTGTCCTATCCAGTTCCCTTCCTCCATTTACCTCCTATGACTATTTCCACTTCTGAGTGAGATTCAAGCTTACTCCCTTTCTTGTTATTTATCTTCTTTGGGTATGTGGAATGTAGTATGGGTACTCTGTACATTATGGCTAAAATCCACTTATAAGTGAGTATATACCATGCATGTCCTTTGGAGTCTGGGTTACCACTCAGAACAGTCGTTTCTAGTTACATCCACTTGCCTGTGAATTTTATGATGTTGTTGTTTTTAGTAGCTGAGTTGCATACCATTGTGTAAGTGATTTTCTTTATCCATTCTTCAGATGGAGGACATCTGGGTTGTTTCCAGCTATTATGAATAAAGCTGCTATGAACATAGTTGAATAAGTGTTCCTGTAGTATGGTAGAGCATATTTTTGATATTGTACTCAGGAGTGGTATAGCTGAGTTTTGAGGTAGAACTACTACAAATTTTCTGAGAAAACATCAAATTGATTTCCAGAATGGTTGTACATGTGTGTACTCCCACCAGCAATGGAAGAGTGTTCCTGTTCCTCCATATCCTCACAATCATGTATTGCCATTTACATCTTGATCTTACCTATTCTGTCAGGTGTAAGACGGAATCTCAGAGTCATTTTGATTTGTGCTTCCCTGATGACTAAGTATGTTGAACATTTATTTAAGTGTCTCTCTGCCATTTGAGTTTCCACTGTTGAGAATTTTGTTTAGCTCTGTGCCCTATTTTTGAATTGGGTTATGTGCTTTGTTGGTGTCTAACTTCGTGAGTTCTTTATATATTTTGGATATTAGCCCTCTATCTGATGAGATCTATCCCATGGGCGGGAACAAATCTCTGATACTATTAATAATACTCTGCTATGCTTTCAGACTAGAGCCTAGGATAACTGTCCTCTGAGAAATTTCACCCAGCACTGACTGATACAGATGCAAACACCCACAGCCAAACATTAGCCAAGAGATATGGAAATCTTATGGAAATGTTAGGGGACCCAGAAGGCATAGTGATGCTACAAGAAGACCAACAGAATCAACTAACCTGGACCCTGGGGGCTCCCAGAGACTAAACCACCAACCAAAGAGCATAAAACGGCTAGTCCTAGACCCTCCAAACACATGTAGCCAATGTGTAGCTTGGTCTTCATATGGGTTCCCTAACAACTGGAGTAGGGCTTTCCCTGCTTCTGTTGCCTGCCTGTGGATCCTGTTCCCTTAACTGTCCTGCTGTGTCTGGCCTTAGTGTGAGAGATGTGTCTATTCCTGCAGTGACTTGAGGTACCAGAGCAGGTACTACTCATGGGAACTTCCCTGATCTTAGAGAAGAAGGGGAAGGGTGGGATGCTAAAAGGGGCTGTGGTGTGATGAGGGGCTAGGAGAAGAGGGCGGCTGTGATTGGAACATAATGAGAATCAATCAATTAATCAATGGAAAAAAAGCTTTGTACCCTTCTTTTGTCATTCACTATTCTTTTAATCCACCACCATTGTTTTAGTTAATGTTTTACTGCTATAAACAGACACAACGGTCAAGGCAATCCTTATAAGGACAACATGTAATTGGGGCTGGGCCTTACGAGTTCAGAGGTTCAGTCCATTATTAAGGTGGGAACATGGCAGCATCCAGGCAGGCATGGTGCCGAAGGAGCTGAAAGTTTTACGTTTTCATCTGAAGGCTGCTAGCAGAATACTGACTTCCAGGCAAATAGGATAAGATTCTTGCTAATCTTCTCTGTATCGTTCCAATTTTAGTATATGTGCTGCCGAAGCGAGCACAGGATAAAATTCTTAAAGCTCACACCCACAGTGATGCAGCTAGTCTAAGAAGGCCACAACTTCTATAGTACCACTCCCTGGGCCGAGCACATGCAAACCATCACAAATATAATGTGTGCTTTCATGGTACAAAGAAGGTGAAATGAATCAAGTATGTGAGAAAAAATTGTAATATGTTTATTTTGTGTAAGGAACATAAGACCAGAAGAAGAAATGAGGTAGCTAGAAATAGCCACTGACATTCTATGTTATTTCAGTTTTAAAATGAATGGCATGCCTTAAAGATATACTCACTCTTTTATTCCCAACTTATAATGAGACATGAAGCCTCAGTTAATGACTCATGAATGTCTGGGTCCAGTTTGTTGTGATAACATTCCAAATTCCATATATCTCCTTAGCCTGGCACCCAAGATATTAAAAATATGATCTTAGAGGAACTCTTTCATGATGTTTCTTGATTCCACCTTCAACAACTACTTTAGGATGCATATGATAACACTTAAAACACAATATATACAAGCTACACTAAGTAGGCACAGCACAATCTATTTATATATACATTTGTGTATATAACAGTTAAGTAAATCATGAAAGTGTTGTGGGGGAAAGTGGAAGAGGGAGGAATGGAAATAATGTAAACATAGGATTAATATATAAAATTCTCAAAACAAACAGTTAAAAAAGTAATCTTTAAGCCGAAACTAAGCAAAGGGTTTTTTTTAAAATACCTGTAAATTAGTTTCCATCTAAATTTAATATGTAAAAATATATAACAAAAAGTAGGAAAAGCATGTGAAAAGAAATCTCTATATATTTCATGAGAAAGCCAGTTGAGAACTAGGGACCTTCTACCCTAGCAAGAGTGTAGCTATCAAATGAAAATAGTATGAAATCCTCACAGAAAGAAATGAAGAGTTGAGTGTTGCTGAACATTCATGGGAAGACATTCAGCAGGAACAGTAAGCAGTAGTAAGATTCTGTCCAAATGTGGATTTAACAGGATGAAGATCATTAGATGTCACAAAACTAGAGGTTTTTCAAGTCCATAAATCTGGAGGAAGAACCTGGAGAAATATCAAAATAATATAATTCTTAAATGCCCATATACTTTCCTTGATAAAGGTGAAGATACAGAGAGTGGTTTCAATAATCATTACACTAGAGCAATGACGAAATACACCTTCATTAACACCTGCATTTCAGCAACTTTCCTTTAATCCTCCACAGTGTGAGAACAAAATCCATGATAACAGTATATATGACAGTTCTCTTGCCTTGCCTCAAGATTCTAGCTCATAGATGTTTAAGAAGCCATGAAGGGAAGCATTTAGATACAATGAAGATTGCCAAATGTGTGCACTTCATGCACAAAAGGTATTTTGATTTCAGTAAACTGTATGAGATTATTTTATGGATACAATGCTAAAATATGAATGTACAGCATACTACCACCATGGCTCCTGAGAGCACTAGAAAAAAGGGTAAACAAGATTTATTTCTTGGGCTAGAACAAGAAGATATCTTGGAGTATCTTAAAGAGCCATGAGTCATATAAGTTTTAGAAACACTTAAATACATAAATAAATATCTTACATATCTAGAGACCAAAACATTAAGTTGCACAGTAATTACTTCAGCTAAGTATGCATTTCTGAATAATAGAATTCAACCTTTTAGCTCAGACCAAGCCTATTAAGTTTAGTCAACTAAAATCCAGAATCAACCATATTTTACATGCTTGGAATGTCATGAACGGATTCTCTCTCTCTCTCTCTCTCTCTCTCTCTCTCTCTCTCTCTCTCTCTCTCTCTCTCTCTCTCTCTCTCTCTCTCTCTCAAAAACCAAGCATCAGAACTCTCTGGGGACTTGGGGATATTTTCACCTTTCTTGCAGTTGCTTATTCATGAATATTTTTATTATCCTGGCACCTGCCCACACGAGTTGTAGAAGAATTTTAATCCAGCAACATGGCCTCTGTGGCAAGAGATCACATCCAAAGACATGATCCGCCTGGAATAGCAGTCATACCATACACTTTTAATCCCTCTGGCTAGAATGCAGACACACCCCTAGTGAGCACTTTTCATCTCAATGACATCTAATTGAGGGTCAAAAAATGAGGAATCAAAGAACAATTTGACAGAATGAATCAGAGATAGGATGTACTAAACTTCTGGGAGAAGTGATAGGTAAGGGAAGCTATTTAAAGAGCAATCAGGGAGAAAGAATTCAATTCAATTGCACTCAGTTCAATTCTGAGCAATTGAGTTCTGAGCAGTTCAGTTTGGGGAGTTCTGAGACTGTCTTTTGAAGCAGAGCAATCCTGTCAGAAGATGAGAGAAGCCTATTTGAATCAGACAGTGTGGAGAAGAGTTTAGGCTGAACAACTAAGTTGAACCAGCAAGCCAGAGTTCAGAAAATGCTAGAAAAGGTGAATTTATTCAGCAGTAAGTGGCAGAGGCTGAAACATTCTAGGCCTAGGTTAAAAGAGCCTGGAAGCTGAAGGATTCAAGTTCTAGGCTTGGAGAAGATTAGATTGTGCTGAGGCTAGAAGCTTCCATGCCTAGGCCTAGGGATAGTTAGAACAGAGAAGAAAATGCTCTGGGCTCAGCCCAAACCTTGTATTCCTAAAGGTTGAGCATGGCTCTCACCTCATTTCTTCCTATGAAGCAATAAAAGTGACACATTTACAACTAACTACCAGTGGGATACTAACTGCAAAGCAAAGTAGGAGGAGCATTTTAAAGGAATTTATCAAAATAATTACAGGAGAATACTTTCATTAAAAAATAAATTAGTATAATTCTAATAGAATCGTAACTCTTTCAAAAGTGCTTCTGTGTACACTCCATCTTTGTTACCTATAATGATTTGACATTCAGTTAAAATTAAGTGCTTCTTCCAGAGTGCGGAAAAAAAGTCTGATTTAGTGTTCTGTTCAGGCCTTAGTACAATAGGAAATGATGCAGAATTAGCTACTTTGAACAAGAGATTATCACTCTTAAACTTGTTGAAATGTAGCTACTCTCTGAAATTAAATAATGTAGAAAAATGAAAAAGAAAGTTTACTTGTCAAAGACTAACCAAGAATATTTTTCCTTTATAAAGAAGATGTGCTAACAAAGTCAAGTGGGAAGAACAAAGAGCCAAAGGCTTCTACAAACCTGAAAGTATAGTTACAATTAAACCTCTTCAATTAAATTTAAAACCAAATATTTTTTGATTCTCAAATATTTTTCAGTGATCATTCAAGGAAGTTCAAAGAGATAGATTTCATAATTGTCCTTTGAAATTCTTCAGGACTCTTTAAGGCCTCAGTGAGAAGCACATTATCATAATTGGCTTATGTATGACCATGTTACAAGAACATAAAAAGCTACGAGGGGCCATAATACCAAAAACATGAAAATTGAAGTAAATATCTGTAAAATACGATTTTAACAGAAGATCTTAGAGCCTCATATTATCTCCCTAATATTTTAATAGGGTATGCATGCTGACATTATTTTTTGTCTCAAAAGAGTTCTATCTTGTTTGATTTCTCTTTTTTTTCTTGATCACATTTTCTTTATTATATTCACTATTACAAAGAACAAGAGAATTTCTTCTGTGAGTCATATTCCCTGTACTTTGAAATGTCTGTCTTCTAATTTTTTAAGATAAAACATTTAAAAACAAGTGAATCCACATAACAAATGTAACAAGAAATCTACATTATCAAATTTAATGTTTTCTCATATTTCACATGCTTAATAAGTAACACATTATTTGCAGTTGCCTCTTCCTTTTTTACAAGCAGAAACTTAAAATGTGGCAAGAAAAAGATGCTTGGAGTAAGCAATCTAAACTTGCAGCTTGTATGAGTTGAGTAATGTCATTCTGCAACTCTACCTTTGAGAAGATGTGTCAAGAAAAACATTGATGATGGTAAAAGAACAGAATGCAAAATGCAAGACTATCTCATATCAGTAGACTTCCATCAAGATCAATGAATTTTCCAACACACCAATTAATTATGACTATTGAATGTGTCGTGTGACTCCACTTAAACTTAATGGGTAAATAAATGAATGAAGACAAATTACAATCATTTTCTAGAATTTGCTGTAGTGAAGAAACCATTTAATGAATGTGTAGGTGAGTAAAGTAGAACCTTGGGAAAAGAATAAAATATTAATGTGGAAAATATTATAAGAAGAAGAGTGCATTGGACAAAATTCCCAAAGATGATGACTTCTGAACTGAACTCTCATTTACAGAATCATTAATCTTTCAGTTGAGGTAATTTAATAGTCACCAAAGTTCGTGGATCTCCTCCCAGACTAGCAAAATTTGACTGAAAGTGTGTGGGGTAACATGTCCATGAATCAAAGTTTACGAAGCTCTGATATTAAGTAGTCACTATGTTACTTCAAGAATCTCTTAATAATGCCTCCAATCTTGTGCTGTCTGATATGAACACAGCAGTTTATGACTTCAAAAGGTAGCACATTGCACTTTCTGTAAAGTCTGACTGTTAATCAAAATCAATTTGGCAAGTACATATAGGAAGCCTACTATATTCCTGGTACTTTATACACATTATTTTAACATTATTTTTCATTTTCAAAATAACTGTATTAAAAGTTTAATTCCTTCATTAGCAAATGAGGAAGTGAAGCTCTGGCAGGTTGTTTGTTTATTTATTTTTGTTTTTGTTCAAAACAGGGTTTCTCTGTGTAGCCTTGGCTGTCCTAGAACTCTGTAGACCAGGCTGGCCTCGAACTCAGAAATCCACCTGCCTCTGCCTCCCAAGTGCTGAGATTAAAGGCATGTGCTACCACAGCCTGGCTCTGGCAGGTTGAATGGCATCTCCAAATACATGTAACTAACTGGCAGATCTTCCTTGCATATGTGATCTCATTTATTTCTTAAAAATCACTATACACACACACACACACACACACATATAACTTCATGAGTTCTTTGTTTATATTGGATATTAGCCCTCTGTCAGATGTAGGGTTGGTGAAGATCCTTTCCCTCGGGCGTTAGTCCTGTTGTCACTGGCTGTTTCTTGAACCTCCTGTGGGCCTGGTTGAGCTGCCTGCGCCAAGATGGTGGCTGGAGACCTCGGACTGCAGGGCTCTGTCTAACCACAGGACTCCCTGCATGTCAGGAGCTTCCCTGGCTGAGCTGCTGGAGCCAAGATGGTGGCTGGTGACCTCCTAATTTATATATTATTTTAACAAATATTCTCCAGTATCCATCTCCTATTTTTCAATCTATGTTAGATATTAAATTTACAGGGTATTTTCTATCCTCTTTGCAGGGAAATAGTTCTTAGAGTTAGTATTTGTAGCATTTTTAGCTTTATTCTTTTCTGTAATTCATATCCCCATTTTATAATATCTCATGTGACATATTTCCTAGATATTCTCCTCCAGACTCTATACATTGGTTGTTCATCAATCAAAACAAAGGGTACACAAAACTTAACATAGGGATTTTGTAATGGCCTGCCACAGTTTTGTGCACTATGTACATGCTTTAATGTCACTCAAAAATGTCATTTTCTTTCTTAGTGACTTGGTCAAGTCATTGGACTCTGTTGAGTAAGAATCAAAATGAAACACATAGGGTCATTTTCATAATAGGGCTATGGTGCTGCCATTCAATAAGTATTTCTATATTTACATACAACTAAATAATTATTGCTATTAAGTTTCATCTCATTATTTGAAGCTCATCTTTCCAAACTTTATGCAAATTTAGTGCTCATTTTTCTACATATGAATGCATGTGGTATATATGCATGTGTATACATGTTTTTCATGTCTATGGATGTATGTGTAAATAGGTTCAAATGCATGTATAGGCTTAAAGTTGATGCCTGTTGTCATCTGTAATACTTCATCTTATACTCTCTCACTGAACCTAAAACTTGCTCTTTGAGCTAGTCTGGATATCCATCTTGCCCCAGGAATTCTTTATCTGGCAGTACAGTAAGAACAACTCACCTACGTCGCTTTTATATGCATTCTGGAGATTCAAACTGGTCCTTTGTGTTTGCAAGCAAGCACTTTATGCACACAGTCATATTTCCAGATACAAATTTGACTTGAGTCTTTTATTATTCTTATCTCTCTTCAATATTATAACTAAAATAATCAGAAAAATTTACATGCAAAACTATTATAACAGTAAATTCATTCTGAAAATTATTCAATATATAATAAGGAATAGAATCAGAGTTCAGTAGCAAGGCACTAGAGATATATGTTCTGGTTAATAATTACCCACCAATCAGGAGTTTTAGTTCAGATATTCAACCAGTTATGAATATGAACTTACCTTTACAGTGGAATTCAATTCCAAATTTAGCATTTAATCCACAAAACAATCACAAATCACAGTTTACAATATTTTGCTGATTTGCAATACACACTGAGAAATCCTAATTTGAGAGAAACCCTTATCTCTGATTGCTTCTTTAAGTACCTCACTTTTTCCTTACTACACTGAGACACTGATCTTTATTTTTCGAACACCAGATCCTTGAAGGATTTACTTGGCCAATACCCCAGCTGCAGGGATAGTACTAAAACTAGTTATTTTCATGTCTTCCATGTGGCTAAATAGATGAGATGGGGTTCTAGTACTGATAGTATTTTGGTATTTCTCCTTACCATTCTTCTATACCTACCTTCATAGATATGTCCCAAGATCTCATAATCTGTTTTCTGTTCTTTTCTTTTCTTTTTTTCTTTTGAGATATCTAATATTCTTCCTTGAGTCAAATTTACTTTAAACAATTTATCAATTCCAATTCTTTAAATCAAATTCTATTCTATACAGTTTACAGTAAAAAACCTTACTGTTTCCCACCCAAGTATGTTTATTTTTATTTAAATTTTGAGCTACTTTCCATAGGGTTTTGCTAGTACATTTAAAGGGGGAGATTTTCTAGTTGTAAAAGATACAAAGTTTCAGTTGAGTATTTGAAGTCTAGTATACAGCATAAATAGTTAGGAATGATCCATTGCATATTTGAAAACTTCTAACAAATGGGTGTATTTATTGCATCTATTTAATCTGTCAGTGCTGTTATGTTTATAAATCATATATATGTATATATATATATATGTGTGTGTGTGTGTGTGTGTTTGTTATGTATATATATATATAAGACATAACATTATATCCTGTCATTGTAACTATACTATTTGTATCTGTCAATTAAAAATTTAGGAGGGAGATATTTTTCCTTTTTTTAAAAAAAAATATAAGCATAAGGAAACCCCACAATTACAGGGTCTCCTTCTTTCTCCTCCGAGGCACTCAGTCATCAGGGGAAGATTTCTGGGTTTTCCACCATCACATATTTCTGAGACTCCTTCACATTCCACCTATGATGAACACATTGTGAAAAAAGAAATAGTCCATTTTAGATTATCTTCTTTAGAGCAAAACGGATTCTGTTGACATGTTAAAATGATCATCCTCCTGTTTGGTTTTCCTTTGATTCTCTTACTGCAAACAAAAGTCAAATAATGAGAAATTTAAAACATGATTTTAGTGTACTTGTATATTAGTTAATACATACATTAAGCAAAGTAAAGAAATATCAGTATGAATTAGAATTAAAGGAGAATGCAAAACCTTTTTGTATATGCTTTTATCTGGGAAATTGATGTCTGAGGATAAAAATTAGCATATACCTCATTAATGTGTATGGTTATTGTTCAAACCAGCAACTATTTCATTGCAGTTAATTGTATTAACAATTAAGACAAAGGAGATCCTTTTAAGCTAGAATAGCAGCTTTCAACTAATCATTTCAAACATGGGAAATGAAATGAATAATTTTGTTTAAAAAGTATTTGTCCTTTGAACTTCATCTATTGAACTTCTGAAATGCTTATTAAAACAGAGTTCTGTACAGCTTATTTTAAACTTTAAATAATTATACCACCCAGTGTGCATTTCTGTAAAACATCAGTAGCTGACAATACTACTTCATAAAACATTTATATTAGATTACACTGTTGCTCTTATAGTTCAGATAAAAACAAAAAAGGAAGAAGAACTCTGTTAACAAGGTGACAAACTGAAGGGAATTACAGGGGACTTGTTTGTGGAGGCCAAACCTGAAATGATCTGAGGCCCAGGAGCTAATGAGCGTAATGTCTTCAACTTGATAACAGAAATCAATACATACTTTGCTATTCTTTCTGCCAATGAGCCAGACCAACATTCACTAAAGACAGAGGAAGATCTTTCCCTGGGTAGTGTCAGCTCAAAAAGTGACCTGAAAAACCTGTTACTAAATTATGCTGATGGAGCTATAAAAGTCTTCTTTCTGTGATGATAGTTTTTCTATTAGATATTTTCTTTATATACATTTCAAATGTTATCCCTTTTCTGATTTCCCCCTCTGAAAACCCACTATCCCATCCCCTCCTTCCCCCTGCTTTCCAACCCACCCACTCCTGCTTCCCTGTCCTAGTATTACCCTATACTGAGGCATCAAGCTTTGTCAGGGCCAAGGGCCTCTCCTCCCTTTGATGTACAGCCAGGCCATCCTCTGCTACATATGCAGCTCGAGCCATGGGTCCCCCCATGTGTACTCTTTGGTTGGTACAACCACTCTGGAAATCAATTTGGCAAATCCTCAGAAAATTGGACATAGTATTATGAAAGGACCCAGCTATACCACTCCTGGGAAAATACCCAGAAATTCTCCAATATGTAATAAGGACACATGCTCCACTATGTTAATAGCAGCCTTATTTATAATAGCCAGAAGCTGGAAAGAACCCAGATATCCCTCACCAGAGGAATGGGTACAGAAACTGTGCTGCATTTACACAATGGAATACTATTCAGCTATTATAAACAATAAATTCACGAAATTGTCAGGCAAATGGATGGAACTAGAAAATATTATCCTGAGTGAGGGAACCCAATCACAAAAGAATACTCACTATTTGCACTCACTGATTTGTGGATATTAGCCCAGAAGCTTGGAACAGCCCATATTCAATTCAGAGACAAATTGAAGCTCAAGAAGAAGTAAGACCAAACTATGGATACTTTGGTCCTTCTTAGAAGGGGAAACAAAACAGCCAGGGAAGGAGATACATAGACAAAGTACGGAGCAGAAACTGAAGAAAAGGCCATCCAGAGACTGCCCCACGTGGGGATCCACCCCATATAGTGTCTCGAAACCCAGACACTAATGTGGATGCCAACAAGCCTTTGATGTAATACCCCCAATCCCCCCATATGCTGGAAGGTGGAGTAACCTTTAAAAAGTAAAGTAGATTAAAGGTAGCACCATTAATAAAGATAAATTTTGCCTCAGAGGCAGTTGGACATTTATCTTCAGTTATTTTTAAAGTTTATAAAATATTTGAAAATGTTTACTTGACAGAATAAACGCTGAAATCAAACCCTGGCATGAATGTAGTTTCGACCTCAGCTCATAACTTACCTGTAGCAAATTATCCATGTTGGAAACCAAATTACTTGATAACTTCCACTCAATATATGTAACAATATATGTGTCAATTATGCAGTAACAAATGGAAACATATATGACAAATTATTGTTAACTTTTTGTTAACTGTGGGTTTATAAGCATTCATTATATATTTCAAATATAATGTTTTTTCAGATATATGGAATTAGAGTAGTTTTCCCAATTTGTAGCTAATGATTTCATTTCTTTGTGTGTGTGTCAGATTTCTTGGTATACAAATTATTGTTTTAAAATTTTATGAATAGTATTCTTGTCATAATGATGTACTTTTCTCAAAATATCAAATGTATGATTTCATATTTTCATTTAAAAGCTTTGTGGCTTTAATTGTCAAGCATACATCTGTGATCCATACATTACTTTCTCTGTTTTTATATATGTTGTGAGCTGGGACTCAAGATTCGTTTGATTGTTTATGTTGACCAATTGTCCCAGCACAATTTGTGGTAAGAGCCTTTTTCCTAGTATTGTCTTGAAATTACTTTCAAAATTTGAGTTGATCCTCTTTGTATGATTGTGCTTTGATGTCTCAGTTCTGATTTACTGATTTGTTTATCAGTCCTCAAGCAACTCTACAGTTTTGATTACTCTGTCATTCTAACAAGGCTTGCAGTCAATAAGCATTGCTTCACTAATTTTGTTTTTATTTTAAACATTATTTTGGCTCTAAAAGCTCACTCTTTTCTATTCTTAAAATAAGCTTAAAACCCATTCTTTGAGCTCAAAATGTAGCTTAGATCTTCCCTATCCTACAATGACACTGACAAATCACTACCAAAACATCTCTTAGGTTATTTTTTTTACAATGGAATTTTTGCATGGCTTATATTGAGTCTGTAAATCAAGTAAGAGACATTTAATATAATAGCAATATTGAATGTTGGATACCTTGGTATGTACATCAATGTATTTAGTATTTGTCATTAATTTTGGAAAGTTGTCAATTAAGTGCATTTAATTCAAACATAGCATCTCAGATATGCACCATTCTTTGTGTTGGGAACATATTGAATCCTAATAATTTTAAAACATGCCATTGTTTTCAATAATTGTTCACCTCCAGTGCTATGAAATATTAGGTGTTACTCCTTGTATCTAAATGCAGTCCTATATCTGCAAACCAGCTACTGACCATCCCTATTCTACTCACCCTTTTCCAACATTTGCTATATTCCTGTTGTATCATGCAACTTTAATTGTATGGGTAAACCACTTCCTTAAACTTTCTCTAGTGTTTGGTTTGGGTTTTTGTTGCTGTAAACTTGCCTCTTAGTATTGTTTTTGTTATATCTTATATTTAGTATAGTATGTTTCATTTCCATTTTGATTAATTTATTTTAAGAGGTTTTTATCATTTTTTTCTTTTGTATTGGCATACAAAAATTTATTTTGTAACAATTCCATTTAATGCTTTCTATCTCTAGGAACTATTGTTGAGTTTTGGAGGAAAAGCAACAAATAAAAAAGCAAATTATGTGCGAATGCTAACAAGCTTTGGGAATGTAAGGTACCCACATAAAAAACTAAAGTGTTGCAATCTTTTAAAGTTTTTATTGGACATTTGTATTTCTTCTTTTGAGAACTGTCTATTCTACTTGTCTTTTGATTGGATGGCTTTTCTTTGATGCTTAGTTTTTGCTGGTGTGTTTGTGTTCTCAATTGTGTGTTCCTTTATGTGTATACACATGGCACAGAAGGATTGCCCTATGCTCACTTATACAAACTGACAGAGGCACATTTAATCCACCAGGATGATACTCTATCTAGAGGGAAGCCGGTGCAGATAGATGCTTTTGTGCCTTAGTGCTGGTGCTGCTGAGTTGTCACTCTTGGGACAGCTTAGGATTGTCTAGAAAAGCTATTTTGATTATGGTTAAGGAATTAAAGGAAATATGAAGATAATGGAAGTAAAACCTTAGTAAGAAAGAACAAAATAGAGCTTTAGAACTAATACATAGTTATTTTAAATTTACTATTGCTAAAGTAATATATATATAAGCAATATTATATTTAATATCAGCAATAATAAAAGCTCATTACACAGTTTTACATTAGCCACATAGAAGACAATCTTGTTAAACTTTGCAACAGAGAAATAGCAACAAGTGAGTGGTGCCTTGAGAGAAAAGGATGGATCTTGAAATCTCAGCTCCCACCCCAAGTGATGTGTTTTCTCCAACAAGTCCTCACCTACCCTAAGAAGACCACACGTAATTTTTGTGATCCTTTCATTCAGTTCCCCTCTCTAGTGACTAAACTTTCAAATATATGTGCCTATGGGGGCATATAATCATAAACCATTTTTGTCTTATCACCCAAGTTACTGGTGACAGATCAAAGAAATTATTTCATCTAAATACAACTTTGGAAGTCAGTGTTTTGGGGAACAGATTGTAGAAAAATAATGCCATACTCCATTATGGCTTTCAATTTATGAAAACTGTTATCACCAGAGTTACTTGAGCAATTTGCAGGAAGCTCCACTAAAGACTCTCATCCAACTTGCAATTGCTTACTGTTTATATAAACTCAGTAATGAATTTGGAACTCTTGTAAGTTGCCTGAGCATCCTGCCTGTAAATTTCCTTCCTTCCCCAAGTAGAAAGCATTTCTATTTGGAAGAAGTTGCTATAGAAGGGCAGGGGATCCTGCCAAGGAAACAAAGAAGTTAGGCTAACTGGAGACCTGTGTCCCACACAGGATTCAGTCTGAGCTATTTGCAGGCTGTTGTGGGCATTCTCTGACTCTGGTCGACAGGCATAATTTTTAAGTTTGGGGTAGCAATGTGATGGAGCTGGTGTGGACCTGACAGCTAGAAGCCTTACCCTACCAGGGACATCTTGAAGGTTACTGCCTACAGTTTTCTTCACACAATGCTCCTTGTTCGCATAATGTTCCACAGGGAGTGAATACCCTGCATTACTTGGTAGCCTCCACACAGAATCTGGTATCCCATCAAAATGGGAAAGGGGTCAGTAGAGAAGTCTAGGTAGATCTGGAAACACCTGTAGAACCCTTTGCTTACCAATAACCTTCTTTTACTGTCCCTAATGGGATGAGAAGTAAAGTGGCCTTAGGAGTCTACTGACTTGGGAAACAGTGTAGGTGCTCCTTGAAAGCCAAAATTGTACATGGTTATTATTCAGCCATGTAAGATTTGACCTGTAGATCAGGGGAATAGTAGTGTAGGACTAGGTCAGTACTGCTTTTCTGCAGTGGGAGAATGGTGAGTTGGAAAGATCCCACACTCTTAGCCAAAAGAATGGTTACCTTCCCACTTCTCATATCCCTTGTGTATACCTTGTGTACCATCCTAGGAAGTCATTTCAAAATTTCCCATTTGAACTATCCCACTAAAATAGATGCATTGCCATATTATATGACTTGATCCCAATTGCATACAGAGGTCAGGGGATGAAGATTAATTTAATACCAGTTTTATGCTAACCAGATTAAAAATAGCAAATAATATCTAAATTGATAATTATGGAAAAAATGAAAGCATATATTTTTACTTTGTGTGTGTGTGTGTGTGTGTGTGTGTATGAGAGAGAGAGAGAGAGAGAGAGAGAGAGAGAGAGAGAGAGAGAGATAACATGCATTTGTATGTCACCTGTGAGTGCAGGTAGCTGGGGAAGACATAAGAGGACATCTTATTCATAGAGCTAGAGTTGCACATTGTCATAAGTCACCTGATCTGGGTGCTGCAAACTGAACACTTTTTTATTATTATTAAACTTATTTATCCACTTTACAACTCAATATCAGCCCTTCCTCTCCTCCTAGTAACTGCTCCTGCAAAGCCTCCCCACAATTCCCTGAAGAAGGGTAATCCCATTCTGGGTGTCAACCTCCGATTTTACCCATCACCCACAGACCCCAATCCCCCCACTGCACCCCTGACCTCTGACCCCTGATCCCCCTACCCCACCCTCATTTCGAGTTACAGGATCCACAATGAGGCAGGCAACAGGCTCAGGGATAAGCCCTGCTCCAATTGTTTTGGTAGATTGCATGAAGACCAAGCTACTCATCTGCGACATACGGACAGAGGGCCTAGGTCCAGTCTGTGCTCTCTCTTTGGGTGGTGATTAAATCTCTGGGAGCCCCCAAGGGTCCAGGTTAGTTGACTCTTTTGGTCTTACTGTGGATTCCTTGACCTCTTCAGGTCCCTCATTCCTTCTCCCAACTTTTCTGCAACACTCTATGAGCTCCATTGAATGTTTGGATGTGGATATATGCATCTGTTTCCGTCAGCTGATAGATGGATCCTTTCATAGGACACTTAGGCTAGGCTCCTGTCTGAAAGCATTACAGAGTAACATTAACAGTATCAATAATAGGTGCTTGCCCCTGGGATGCGTCTCAAGTTGGGCAGCCATTGGATGGCCATTCCCTCAACTCTATCTTTGTCCCTGTATATCTTGTAGGCAGGATACATTTTGGGTCAAAAGTTTCTCTTCTACTGGGAGTCCTGCCTGGCTACAGGAAGTGGACACTTCAGGATTCATATCCCCCACTGCTAGGAATCACAGCTGGAGTATATACCCCTTAGATACTCTGGGGTCTCTCCCCATCCCAGGTCTCTAGCATGTCCTAGAGATTGCGTCCACCACCACTCCCAGCCAATCTCCTCTCTCTCCTGCTCACCCTATGTATAACTTCCCCCTCACATCCCCATCCCCTCTTCTACCCAGTTCTCTCCTTCCATTGATGTGTGAAGTTCTCTCCTTCCATTGATGTGTGATATCCATTTTCCCCTTCTGAGAAAGATTTAACCATCCTCCCTTGTGCTTTCCTTGTAATTTGGCTTCTTTGGGATTATAGCATGGTTATCCTGTACTTTATGGCTAATATTCACTAATAACTGAGTACATACCATACATCTCCTTTTGGGTCTATCTTACCTCACTCAGGGTATTTTCTGGTTCCGTCCATTTGCCTGTGAAATTCATGGTGTCCTTGATCTTAATGCCTGAGTAGTATTCCATTGTATAAATATACCATATTTTCTGCATGCATTCTTCAGTTGAGAGACAACTAGGGTTGTTGGTCTGTATTTCTGCCTTAACACTTGGATGCAGGGCCACCAACACACCACTCAGGGAAGGTGAAATTCAGGGGCCTAAGGTTGTGTTTCTGCCTCACTACTGGGGTACCAGGCCTCTGACATACCACTCAGGGAAGGAGAATCACAGTCTAATATGGGGTCTCAGTCCATGTTTTTCCAGGAGATAAACAGTGAGATCTGGGACTGTTTCTGTTGTTTTCAAACTCCTGTGTATTTAGATGACTCTGGTAATTGTGTGGAGTTACTAATGGGGTTCCCAGAGCTCACTGTGAGCCCAGGAAAGGGGTGAAGATCATCTTGTCTCTGAGTGTGTTCCAATAGTACAGAGGGGCTGGAAGAGGGACCTTCTATGGAAAGATCTAGATGTGGCTCTTTAAGACAAAGCTACCCCCACCTCCTAATCCTTGATGAAGGAACTGGTCCTTGCTTGTCTAAACTGTTTTATTCATGGCAGATGAAAATGCATACATCTTACTCAGGGTGAACCAGGGATTAAATACCTTTGACAGAAAGGGATGCCCAGGAAGGGAAGCTCATTGGCTAAACACTGGAGGGCTATCTAGATACCTCATTAGCATGGAGAACTCTATGTTTTCATGCCATGTGATTAGTTGTCATTGTCCTCTTAGTAGGGTGTTGGATCACATGTTATAGAACAGGTAGTCTGGTGTGGAGGTGATTCTAACACATACTGTTATCAATTATGAGATTTACCAGAATTTAAATCTGCTTCATCCTGACCAGTTCTTTTCTCTTGTGGCATGTAACTGCCTGCAGCTACATCTAACTGTCTGCCTGGAAAGGAAGCTGGGGATAGATGAGGAGGCAGGAAAAAAAAAAGAACTGTGACTAAGACCACACCAGCTGCTCAAACTCTCATAGTTTAATGGGGGATTCAGTATTTTAAGGTTTCAGGCAAGACCCTTCCCCCAAATTCCAGGGTGTGTTCTGGGGAACTGGTCTGGCTGTTCACAGGGCATTGGCTCCACTGCTCAGGCAGCTGAGTGGGTCACCTGCTTAATTTAGGAATTTGTAGACATGAAGGAACAATAAACTTCACCTTCACTCTGAGTGTTCCACTTTAGGTGGAGGAGGATTATGGCTAGCACAAGAATTCTGCTCACCAAAGGCTGGGAGAGGAACTTCACCTTGATCAATATCAAGTTCCTACCAGGTGGCATGACACCCAAATATGGCTCTCTACAGTGGCATGGTTCTACTTACCCCACATAGGTTGTTTCCAGATTTTGGCTATTATGAATAAAGCTGTTATTAGAACACAGTTGAGCAAGTGCCCTTGTGGAATAGTGAAACCTATTTTGGGTGTATGCTCAGGAGCAATATAGCTGTGTCTTCAGGTAGAATTATTTCCAATCTTTTAAGAAACTGCCAAATTAATTTCCAGAGTGCTTGTACAAGTTCACACTCCCACCAGCAGTGGAAGAGTGCTCCCTTTGCTCTGCAACCTTGCTATCATGTGCTCTCCTTTGACTTTTTGATCTTCGCCATTCACACACTGGACATTCTCTAGGTGCTTCTTGGACATTTGAGATTTCTGTGTTGAGAATTCTCAGTTTAGCTCTGTGCCTCAGTTTAAAATTTTTAAATCCAAATGGATTTTTTGGTGTCTAATTTCTTGTGTTCTTTATATATGTTGTATACTAGCTGACAGCACCTGCGCTGCCACGGTACTGAGTAACAGGCATAGTCCTGGGGGATTAACAAAAAACACAGACACGGTCATTTTGCAAGGAGAATGCCAAAACTTTACTGAGAGACCAGCAATATATATACTAGAGGCCAGGGAAGGGAACAGGAAAAAACAATTATAGTAATAGGTCAGGCAGCTGGGAAGTCCATTCCATGCTGGGCAGGAAGGCAGGAATAAAGCTAAGCCACGGGATGTTTTGCTCTCAAGAAACCTGTGCAAACAGCTCAGCTGGGGGCGTTGAGCCAAGCTCTCTGGTCCCCAACAACAAGCCCTCTGTTTGCATATTGGGTTAATGAAGAACTTTTCACAATCTGTAGGTTGTTGTTTTGTCCTGATGATGATGTCCTTGGACTTACAGAAGCTTTTTCCATTTCATTATGTCTCATTTATTACTTGTCCTTAGTGCCTGAGCCACTGGTGTTCTGTTCAGGAAGCTGTATAGAAATACATTTTTTGCAACCTATCTTTAATAAGGGTTCAACCTCTCCTCAATCCCACCACCTAGCAAATGTAGTGAAAGAGAAAAATGTATTAGGATATAGGAGAATTGGGCATGTTCAGCAAGAGTACTTTGGGGGTAAGCTTGATCTTCTTTGGCAGTAGTTCAGTCCTGTAGCAAATACCAAATGTGATTCAGCAGAAGCAGACATGTCCTCTAGTCAGGCAGACACCAGGCATAAACCAGCAGCTACAGTCCTGTCTTTTCAGCAAGCAGACACCAGGCAATTGCAGTTTAATCCTGGAGAAACTGCCAGTCTCCACAATCTGAGTCAATGCCACAGAAGTGGCAAACTGCCACAGGAACCTAGTGAGCACTTCATTGGCAAGCTTCTCTCAATGGTTCAACAATGCTCCGTAAGGTGAATGAATATATGCCTGTTGCTAGTGAAGAATGGAGAGGTGTAACAAACCAAACCAAAGCTCAGTGCTTGTTTCTCACTGTCTGTGGAGTCATAGTCAAATATTCCTTCATCAAGGGTCCTTTCACGTGTTTGCTATATCAAAACATCTTTTCACCAGCTTCACCAGCTTCAGGAAAAAAATGCTTTTCACGTACTTGCTTTAGCAAGACATCCTTTCACCTGTGTGCTCCAGTGAAATATTGTTTAGCATAACCAACTTTCCAAAGAAACTAGCAGTTTCCACTTCAAACTTGTCTCCTTTACTGATTTGTTAAAGGCTACTCCCCAATTTCTGTTCCATCAAATAAGTGTGTCTGGTTTTATGTTGAGTTCTTTGATTCATTTGGACTTGTGATTTTTCAGGGTGATAAATATGGATCTGTTTGCATTCTTCTACATGCAGACATCCTGTTAGAACAGCACCATTTGCTGATCTCCCTTTTCCACTGTAGGTTTTGGCTTCTTTGTGAGAAATCAAGTATTCCTATGTGTGTGGGTTCAATTCTAGGTCTTCAATTGTATTCCACTGAGTCCCTTGTATATTTCTATACCAATACTATGCATTTTTATTGCTATTGCTTTGTAGTACAGTTTGAAGCCAGGGATAGTGATACCACCAGAAGTACTTTTATTGTTCAGGATCATTTTAGTTATCTTAAGGTTTTTTTTTTCCATATGAAAATGAGAATTGTTCTTTCAGGATCTATAAAGAATTATGTTGGACGTTTGATGGGGATTGCATTAAGTCTATAGATTGCTTTTAATAAGATGGCCATTTTCACTATGTTAATCCTACTGATGTATGAGCAAGGAAGATTATTCTGCTACTTGATATCTTCCTCAATTTAGTTCTTCATAGACATGAAGTTTGTGTCATATAGGTCTTTCACTTCCATTGTTAAAGTTACACCAAGATATTTTAGGATATTTGTGGCTATTCTGAAGGGTATTGTTTCCATAACTTCTTTCTCAGCCCATTTATTGCTTGTGTAGAGAAGGGCTTCTAATTTCTTTGGGTTAATTTTGTATCCAGCTGAAGGTGTACCTTTGCTGAAGGTGTCTAGCAGTTTTAGGAGTTCTCTGGTATACCTTTTGAGTTTACTTATGTATACTATCATTCCATGTGCAAATAGCAATATTTTCACTTTTTCCCTTGATGCCCTTTGGTGTTCTTATAGCTCTAGTTGAAATTCAAATACTATATTGAAGAGATACGGGGCAAATGGACAGCCTTGTCTTGTCTCCAATTTTAGTGGAAATGCTTTAAGTTTCTCTCCATTTAATTTGATGTTGGCTATTGGCTTGCTGTATATTACCTTTATTGTGTTTAGATATGCCTGTGTATCCACTGTGTATAAAAATGGCCAAGATTTTTATAATGAAGGGGTGTGTTGGATTTTGTCAATTGCGTTTTCATCATCTAGTTAGTGTAAGGATCATCCATTTTTTTCTTTCAGCTTGATTATATGATGGATTTTTATATATTGAACCACTCCTATATCCCTGGGCTGAATCTTACTACTTGACCATGGTGGATGATTTCTTTAATGTGTTCTTGGATTTGGTTTGTAACTATTTTTATATCAATATATGTAATTAAAATGGGCCTAACATTCTATTTTTTTGTTGAGACTTTGTATGGTTTAGGTAACAGGGTGACTGCGAATTCATAGAATGAGTTCAGCAGTGTTCCTCGTGTTTCCATTTTGTGGAATAGTTTGAGGAGTCTTGGCATTAGCACTTCTTTGAAGTCTGGTAGGATTCTATACTAAAACCATCTGGCCAAGAACTTACTGCTTCTATTTCCTTAGGGATTATAGGATTATTCAGATAGTTTACCTAGTCATGATTTAGCTGTGATAAATGGTATCTGTCTAGAAAATGATCCATTTAATTTAGATTTTCCAATTTTGTGGAATACAAGTTTCAGATGTAAGACTTAATCATTCTTAAATTTTCCTCAGTGTCTGTTGTTATGTCTTTGCTTTCTTTTCTGAATTTCAAATTTGGATACCATCTCTCTGACTTTTAGTTAGTTTGGCTAAGGATTTCTCTATCTTGTTGATTTTATCGAAGAACCATCTCTTGGGGCACTGATTCTTTGTATTATTTTTGTTCCAAATCTATTGATTTCAGCCCTGAGTTCGATTATTTCCTGGTATATACTCCTCCTTGGTGTATTTGCTTCTTTTTTTCTAGAGCCTTCAGATAAACTTTTAATCCATTAGTAAGATATGAGATCTTTGTAGATTTTTTATGAAGGCATTTAGCTCTATGAACTTTTATCTTAGCATTGCTTTCCTGGTGTCCTATAAGTTTGGGTATGTTTACCTTCATTTTCATTAAATTCTAGAAACTCTTCTTTCTTCCCTGAACCAGTAATCATTGAGTAGACATTTGTTCAGTTTTTTTGAGTATGTAGGCATTTTATTGTTGTTATTTAAGTCCAGCTTAAATCAAGGGAAAATTGATAAAAATGCATGGGATTATTTCAACCTTCTTGTATCTGTTAAGGGTTGCTCTGTGACCAATTATATGCTCAATTTGGAGAAGATTTTATGAGGTACTGGGAAAACGGTGTATTCTTTTGTGTTTGGGTGAAATGTAGTATAGATATCTGTTAGGCAGATTTGAATCATAAACCATTGTTAGTATCATTATTTTTCTGCTAGATTCTGTCTGAAATGACTTATCCATTGGTGAAAGTGAGGTGTTGAGGTCTCCCACTACTAATGTATGGGGTTTGATGTGCTCTAAAAATGTTTCTTTTACAAATTTGTTTGCCATTGCATTTGGAGTCTAGATGTTCAAAATTGAGATGCCCTCTTAGTGTATTTTACCTTTGATAAATATGAAGTGATCTTCCCTGTCTCTTTTGATTACTTTCAGTTGAAAGTCTATTTTATTAGACATTAGAATGGCTGCTACAACTTGTTTCTTCAGCACATTTGCTTGGAAAACCTTGTCTACCCCTTTATACCAAGATAATGACTGTCTTTGTTTTGCGAGATATTTCTGGTATACACCAGAAGGATGGATTCTGTTTACCCATCCATTCTGTTAGCCTGTCTCTTTTTACTGGGGAATTGAGTCTACTGATATTGAGAGATATGAATAATGATTGTTATCTCTTGTTATTTTAATGTTGGTGGTGGTTTATTTGTGTGTGTGTGTGTTTTCTCCTTTATTGGATTTAATGGTGTGAAAGTATTATTTCTTGTGTTTTCTTGAGTGTAATTAGCCTCATTGAGTTGGCGTTTTACTTCTAGTATCCTATATAAGGCTGGGTTAGTGGAAAGGTTTTGTTTGAGTTTGGACTTGTCATGGAATATCTTTGTTTCTCCATCGATGGTAATTGAAAATTTTGCTGAGTGTAGTAATCTGGGATGACATCTGTGATATCTTACAATCTGGAAGACCTCTACCCAGGCCTTTCTAACTTTTACAGTCTCAAATGAAAAATATGGCGTAATTCTGATAGGTCTGATTTTATATGTTACTTGGTCTTTTCCCCTTGCTGCTTTTAAAATTCTTTGTTGAAGTTGCTTTATATATTTAGTGTTTTGATTATTATTTATTAGGATGTTTCTTTTTTGTTTCACTCTGCTTGGTGTTCTATAATTTTCTTATTCCTTTATTGGCAGCTCTTTCTTTAGGTTAGGGAAATTTTCTTTTATGATTCTGTCGAAGATGTTTTCTTGACCTTTCAGCTGGGAATCTTCCTCCTCCTCCTCCTCCTCCTTTTCCTCCTCCTCCCTCCTTCTCCTTCTTTTCTTCCTCCTTCTCCTCCTCCCCTTTCTCCTCCTCCTCTTCTTCCTCCTCCTTATTCTCCTCTTATTCCTAATAATCTCAGTTTTAGTGTTTTAGATTGTCCCAATTTTTATCGTGTCCCAATTTTATCATGTCCCAAAGTTTTCTGTCATAAACGTTTTGATTTTTCATTTTCTTTGACTGATATATTGATTTTTTTCTATTGTATCTACCCCTGAGATTCTCTCATCCATCTCTTGCGTTCTGTTGGTGATGCTTATGACTGTAGTTCTTGTTCTTTTTCCTAGGTTTTCTGTACCCAGGATTGCCTCAGTCTGTGCTTTCTTTATTGCTTCCAGTTCCCATTTCACTTCTTGGGTAATTTTATCCATACACTTCACCTGTTTGATTGTATTTTCCTGTATTCCTTTCTATTTATTTGCTTCCTCTTTTAATGCCTATACTTGCTTAAATGTATTTTTCCCTAAATTACTTAAGGGATTTATTCATGTCCTCTTTAAAAAACCCTCCATTATCTTTATAAGATTGGATTTAAGATCCTCTCTCTGGGCTTCAGTTTCATTAGATATCCAGGTTTTGTTTTAGCAGAAGACCTGGGCTCTGGTGGTGCCATATTTCCCTGAGTCTAGTTGACTGTATTCTTTTTTTTTTTTTTTTAATATTGTGAAAAGTTTATTTGCATTAATTAACTCCTTTTTTTCCACCATCATAAGAGATACACTTGTTCTTTGTGATCAGAGAAAAAACATTTTGGAATGGACAATCTGATTCTACTACTCATTAAAGAAAAATTGAAATCTTAAAACAATCCAGTGCAACAATTTTCAGTAGTACAATCCAGTGCAACAATTTTCAGTAGTACAATCCAGTGCAACAATTTTCAGTAGTCCTATCTCCAGTGTTACCCAGCAAAATATTCACATGTTTAAGAAATTCTAAGTCCCAAGCTGCAAATTTATCATTTTTTCCCTATATGTTCAATGTATAGTTCTGTAATTGAATGTTTAATCAACTAGAAGGAATGCAGTTTTCTGAGGTGAACAGAGCAATGGTAACCATCAAACAGTCTCATTTATAGCCTGTTGCAATACATTCCGAGGGAACGCTCCCTGCAGGGATTGTGGTGCGCCCCCACCCGCCCCCAGCACCTTGATAACAGTTGCATTTACAGCTGCAGTGCATTCCAAGGGAGTGCTCCCTGCAGGGAATGCTGTGGTGCCCCAGCACCTTTGTGCAGCTCATCGTGGTGCTCTTCGTTTCACCTGAATCCTTTTTCAGTGGAAACTGTTTGTTGACTGTATTCTTAATCTATTCTTTAAGCATCTGATTTTCCCTGGTGTTGGCTGGATGATCCTTATGCCAGCAGGGTTTCTCAGGAAGGTGGCAGGGGGTGTGTGTGGAAATTCCAAGCCAGACAATGAAGAGTATCCTACTCTATTGGCTGGGCCTCAGATAGCCCCCACTGTACATGCTGTGTCATGGGTGGACCCTATTCTACAGGCTGTGTCCCAGTCAGATTCAGGTGGAATGGTAGACAGATCTAACTAGGATGGTTTCTTGGCCAAAGTTCCAAGCTTATTAGTTTTGGGGACTCTGAAGTTTTCCATATGGAGGTAGGATGCTCTTGAGGTCCTGCAAATCTCCTACAAACTAAGGAGCAAGGACAGATCTAGATAGTGGAGCTCAGAGGACCTCATGTGGTGCCATTCACCCAGGCTGTCTCAGGTGGACCTGCTGGGTTGGTGGGTGAATAAGACTAGGATGGGTGGTCAAGCAGGGTTACATGCTGGCTAGTTTGGGGCTCCTGAAAGTTTCCACAGGAAGGCAGGACATTCTCCAAGTCCCACATGTCTCCTCCAAACCTTGGAGGAAGCCCAGATCTAGACAATGGGGCTCAATGGGGCTCCCAGGAAGTGAACTGTTACATTCTGTAGCTACTGTGAATTGGGTTCCTGGAACAGAAACTGAGGGATGGATAGGGGAAAAGAAGGAGGGCCATGATGATAGTTTACTGATCGAGACCCCAAATTTAATGGCAGTCAGACCATTTAACAGTTTGGGCAACCCCCCCCCCCCCCGCCCCCAGATTCCAGGCTGAGTTCCAAGGGAATTCATCTGGCAGTTCTTGGCTCCACTGCTCAGGCAGCTGGGTGGGTCACCTGCTTAATTCAGGAATTCGTAGGCCTGGAGGAACAATGAACTTCACCTTCACTCTGAGCTTCTCCACCCTAGGTAGAGCAGGATCCTGAATAGCACAAGAATCCCTGCTCAACAAAGGCTGGGAGAGGAAGTTCACCTTGATCAATGTGGAGTTCCTACCAAGTGGCATGACACCCAATATGGCTCTGTACACTGAACTCTTAACCTCTGGCTATTATTCTCTCTAGACCCAATGACTTAAAGTTTTAATTTGCAATTATTTCCTTGCTGAACTATTTGACATCTTAGACTAAAATGAAGTAGAGTTTTACTTGTTTCTCTGTAACTCAAGTTATACTTGTCACATTAAATCTAGCTTAATGTGACAAATTCTACAACCAATGGCTCATTTTTTATTGTTTCTGCTTAATCTTTTGTGAATGTTCTGTTCCTGAACCTGTTAGTATTTATCAAGTCTTACATTTACTCATACAGTTTGACTTAGACTTCTAGATTCTGACTGACATTATATTTGCTATCTAAGCCAAAACTTCTAATAAAATATGACCTTAATGAGCAATTTCAGCCTAACATACAATGCAGCAGAATATTTTGCTAATTAACAATGGGAGCAGAAAGGCAGTATCACTTACGATTATGAAATATTATTGTTTAACCCAGAATAAAATGCTGTTAGCTTCTTACTGAGGTGAAAATAACTTCTTACTCGTGTACTAAACTTATTTTAATATTGGGCTAAAGGGGTAGCTAAGTCAGCAAAGGGCTTCCTTTGAAAACATAAAGATCTGAGTTCCATTTTTGGAAGCAAGTTGTTGTTGCTATTGTGGTTGTTGTTTTAAACTGAAATGATGATACATGCTTATAAGCCAGTTGCTGGGAAGTAAAGACAAGCCTCCATGAAGCCTGCAAAGAAGAAGAAAATGTTGTACCATACAATGATACTAACTTTCTTCTAGAACACAACGTTTAATGATGGTGACAGGATCCAGAACTATGACTCTCTAAACCTAGAGAGGCACTTATGGTGGAATTGATAGTTTCAGGAAGAGAGAGAAATATGATAAGTATGGTAGGACAGAAAATCAGATAAGAATGATGAGACTGAATACCAGTAGGCAAATCTGACTAAATTAAAGTCATTTGGGTAGTTTTCCTCATATAATCCTTTCAAGTTAAGGATATTTAATATTTTCACGAGTAGATGTTTAAGAAAAATAAAGATTGGGTAAGCAACACCTCCATGTGAATTTGATTCCATGCCATATTCTTTTATGTTTCTGTCTTTCTTTTAGACCACAAATTATAAGAGCATTCAGATATTTTTGTCCATATTTTCTTAACTACTCTCAGCCTTGATTAGAGAAGTTTCTTTGATCAGTGAGTAGTCATTTGTGCAGTCACTCATAGTGGGTAAAAGTGTTAAAAATAAGTGACTGATGTATGTCCTTTCCTATGTGGGATATATAGATCACTACCACAAGGGCCTAGTGAACCTCTGAGAGGAAGGAGTAGCAAAATGATATGACCTGTGGGATGGGGAGGATTGCTGGGGTGTGGGTCATTGTTTTGAAGTCTTATCCCTACCAGAGAAGCCATCAGTAGTTAATGTTTGACAAGGAGAGTAGTATAGCCATTGGTGATATGCACATGGTCCATGTTATAGTAAGTAGCCACTGGCCATGCTCATATAAGCAATACCAATTGAAATAAGTAGGAAAAGGGAAGAGAAAAAAGGAGGACTAGTTCAAAAGAAGATGTTCAGAAGATTTGGATGGGTATAAAGAGAGTAATAGAGAAGTGAGAGTAAAATATTACAATAGTACATTTTATTTATTAAATTGATAATCATCATATATATTAAAAATAGAAAGCAAATGTAATTGGAGATAATCATATACAAGGTAATTGCTGCAACAATAGTGACTTGAGAGGCTCATATTTTTGAATATTTTGTTGTAAGCTGGTAAAACTGTTTGGGAAGGGCTAGGTTATATGGCATAGTTGGAGGAGGTTTGTCACTACTGGTGGTCTTTAAAGCTTCAAAATATAGACACCATCCCCAGTGTACTCTCTACTTCCTGGATACAGTTTAAAATGTGAGTTCTCAGTTGTTCCTGCTGGCCATGCCTTTACTATACTATCATAGACTCCAAGTCCAATCAAATCTTTTTGTTTTATAAGTTGCCTTAGTCATGTCTTTTTATTACAGTAATAGAAAAGTAAAATTATCAACTGGGCTAGAGACAATTCATTTGATATTTTGTTAAATAACATCTCTGCTTTCTTCTCTATTCCTAAGAAGTTTCCTGAGACCAAATAAAAAGGTAATACAATAATTTCTTTTCTGGAGGATATTTCAAAAGAGCCTAATAATGACCCTGTCCTGTGGTAGTTTTCAACTTAATGCAGGTCTATAATAAAAAGGAGCAAGTAAGGAAAAAATGAAATAAAAAATGTGAAGTCTGAAGAGGGAAAGAAAACCAATAAATTTCACATTGATATCAAGGCTTGTAAAGAAATAAATAAAGGGTTTAAGAAGATTATTTTTTTGTGGAGAATAGTTTTTGCTATCCTGGGTTTTTTGTTATTCCAGATGAATTTGAAAATTGCTCTTTCTAGATCTATGAAGAATTGATTTGGGATTTTGATGGGGATTGCATTGAATCTGTAGATCATTTTCAGCAAGATGGCTACTTTTACAATATTGATCCTGCCAATCCATGAACATAGGAGATCCTTCCATCTTCTGAAACCTTTTTTGATTTCTTTCTTCAGAGGCTTGAATTTCTTGTCATATAGATCTTTCACTTGCTGTCTTAGTCAGGGTTTCTATTCCTGCACAAACATCATGACCAAGAAGCAAGTTGGGGAGGAAAGAGTTTATTGAGCTTATACTTCCACATTGCTGTTCATCACTAAAGGAAGTCAGGACTGGAACTCAAGCAGGTCAGGAAGCAGGAGCTGATGCAGAGGCCATGGAGGGATGTTTCTTACTGGTTTGATTCCCCTGGCTTGATCAGCCTGCCCTCTTATAGAACCCAAGAGCACCAGCCCAAAGTTGGTACCACCCATAAGGGGCTCTCTGCACTTGATCACTAATTGAGAAAATGCCCCACAGCTGGATTTCATGGAGGCACTTCCCTAACTGAAGCTCCTTTCTCTGTGATAACTCCAGCCTGTGTCAAGTTGACACACAAAACTAGCCAGTACACTTGCTTTGTTAGAGTAACACCTAGGTATGAAATATTATTTGGGACTATTGTGAAGGGTGTCATTTCCCTAATTTCTTGCTCACCTTGTTTATCCTTTGAGTAGAGGAAGGCTCCTGATTTGCTTGAGTTAATTTTATATCTAGCCACTTTGCTGAAGTTGCTTATGCACCCAGGTGCCCCACGACTCCCAGTAACTGAACCATCAACCAAGGGATACACATGGTTGCAGCCAAAAATGTGGCAAAGGAAGGCCTTGTTGGGCATCAGTGGGAGGTGTGGTCCTTGGTCAGGTAAAGGCTAAATAGAGGCCCCAACAAAGGGAAACCAAGGGGGGTGCAGTTAGGAGTGTGTCAGGTGGAGGAGCATATATGTGGAGGCAGGAAGTAGGAGGAGGGGTTGGGGGTTTTTGGGGAAGGGGGAAATTGGGAAAGGTTTTACTATAGGCAATACAAATGAAGACAATATTCAATAAAAAAAAAGAAAAAAAGAAGTTAAGGAGAAGTCTAATCTGCATTGGAATAAAGGGGTGCCCTCAGGGAAAGTCCTATTAAGATATTTGAAACAGGTGCCACAGCACCCTCACCTGATCCTATGGCACAGCTCTCCATGCCAAAATACCACCAGGAGAAAGCTGGTCTCCTAGGAGTGCCAAAACACCTGTGAGCACAGGTAAGGCCAACACTTCTGCTCAAATTTTTGGCCCAAGAGTGATCCATCATCAGGATATAAGAACCAAGGAAGATCCAGGGACAAACTTTTCCAGTTTCTGTCTGCACACCAGAGCTGAACCTGTGCCACAGTTCTCCATACCCAAATTTCCCCAGAAAGAACTGGTCTTGCAGGATTATGGATACACAGGATTGCAGAAGGGACAAGTCATAGAGACAGCAAGGACAATTTACACCAGAGATAACCAGATGGCTAAAGGCAAGGGCAAGAACATAAGCAACAGAAACTGCGGCTACTTGGAATTGTCAGAACCCAATTATCCCACCACAACAAGCCCTGGATACCCAAACACACCAGAAAAGCAAGACTATGATTTAAAATCACATCTCATGATAATGGTAGAGGACTTTAAGAAGGACATGAATAACACCCTGAAAGAAATACAAGAGAACACAGGTAAACAGCTAGAATCCCGTAATGAAGAAACACAAAAATCCCTTAAAGAATTACAGGAAAACACAATCAAACAGGTGAAGGAATTGAACAAAACCATCCAGGATCTAGAAATGGAAATAGAAACACTAAAGAAATCACAAAGGGAGACAACTCTGGATGCCATGGTTGCCCAGTGAAAGTCTGTAGACATGATATTTTACAGACAGAGACGGAAAAAAAATGTCTCCTGGGAATAATGGACCTCCCCGTATATTTAGAAGCAGATAAATCTCACTTGGCAATTTCTTAAACTCTCCTATTTTCTTATAACGGAGACATGGCCTAACCAAGCAAATAAAGATATGTTAGAATCCATCTTATAACAAAAAATTCTGCTTTGCCTCAACCATTTATGTTATTATGGTAAAAAAAGGTATTCTAGAAATTCCAGTTACAGGTTCTAGTCTACTACCTTTCAGGGCAGATAGTTTCCAAACAATAGCACAGACTAAGGATATTTACATCTGAGAAATCTTAAGAGGTCCCTGCCAGAAAGATGAGTATTTGGGCAAGGTAGAATTTACATTTGAGTTGGTCCCTAGCTACTTCCCCCCACAAGTTAATCTAGTTCCCCCTGTTGACTCTTGATTTTGCTTGCAGTCAGGCTATCTCAGGCCCACCTGAATAGAAAGGGAAGCTTAACCAGGTGTGATTCAGGGATTCAGGATACAGTTTATACTTACTAACTCTAAGAGATTAAATTGAGTCACACACACACACACACACACACACACACAAACGCACACACACAGAGAGAGAATGATGCTTAATTCGAGATGTAGACTAGACTGGACTTTGAGAGATATCCGAAAAATACACTCAGATTTTAAACCACCTCTGTGGTCATGTCAGTTTGTTTTGTTTCTGCTGGACCTGTGTCTTCTTGGACCAAGGAACCCTGGTTACCCCCGCAGCAGAACCCCACGCGGTTGGTAACATCTGGAGATAGAAATCATAGGAAAGAGATCAGGAGTCATAGATGCAGGCATCACCAACAGAATACAAGAGACAGAAAAGACAGTCTCAGGTGCAGAAGATACCATAGAAAACTGATACAACAGTCAAAGAAAATGTAAAAGGCAAAAAACTCCTAACCTAAAACATCCAGGAAATCCAGGACACAATGAGAAGGCCAATCCTACGTATAATAGGTATAGAAGAGAGCAGTGATTCCCAACTAAAAAGAACCAGTAAATATCTTCAACAAAATTGTAGAAGAAAACTTCCATAACGTAAAGAAAGAGATGCCAATGAACATACAAGAAGCCTACAGAACTCCAAATAGATTGGAACAGAAAAGAAATTCCACCCATCACATAACAGTCAAAACATCAAATTCACAAAATTAAGAAAGAATATTAAAAGCAATAAGGGAAAAAAGGTCAAAGAACATATAAAGGCATACCTATCAGAATTACACCAGACTTTTCACCAGAGACTATGAAAGTTAGAAGATCCTGGGGAGATGTCATACAGACCCTAAGAGAACACAAATGCCAGCCTAGCCTACTGTACCCTGCAAAACTCTCAATTATCATAGATGGAGAAAGCAAGATATTCTGTGACAAAGCCAAATTTCCACAATATCTTTCCACAAATCCAGCCCTAAAAGATGATAAATGGAAAACTCCAAAACAAGGAGGGAAACTACACCCTAGAAAAAGCAAGAAAGTAATCTTTCAGCAAACCAAAGAAAAAGACAGCCACACAAACACACCTCTAGGAAAAAAATTACAGGAAGCATCACTCACAATTGCTTAATATCTCTTAACATCATTGGACTCAATTCCCCAATAAAAAGACATAGACTAACAGACTGGATATGTAAACAGTACCCAGCATTTTGCTGCATACAGGAAACACACCTCAGTGTGAACGACTGACACTATCTCAGAGTAAAAGGCTGGAAAACAATTTTCCAAGCAAATTATCGCAAAAAACAAGCTGGAGCACCCATTCTAATATTGAATTAAATCGACTTTCAACCAAAAAGTTATCAAAAAAAGAAAATTACACTTCATACTAATCAAAGGAAAAATCTACCAAGAAGAACTTTCAGTTCTGAACATCTGTGCTCCAAATGATAGGGCACCCACATTAGTAAAAGAACTTTAATAAAGCTCAAAGCACACATTGCACCTCACACAGTAATAGTGAAAGACTTCAACACTCCACTCTCATCAATGGACAGATCATGAAAACACAAACTAAACAGAGACAGAGTGAAACTAACAGACGATATGGACCAAATGAATTTAACAGATATGTATAGAACAAAAGGATATACCTTTTTCTCAGCATGTCATGGTACCTTCTCCAAATTTACCATATAATCAGTCACAAAACAGGCCTCAGCAGATACAAGAAGATTGGAATAAGCTCCTGTATCCTATCAGATTACCAGGCACTAAGGCTGGTCTTCAATAACAAAAACAACAACAACAAAACAAAAAGCCCCCTAAAATGGTGGCTGAACATTGCCCTACTCAGTGATACCTTGGTCAAGGAAGAAATAAGGAAAGAAATTAAAGACTTTTTAGAATTTAATAAAAATGAAGGCACAGCATACCCAAATTTAGGGAACACAATGAAAGCAGTGCTAAGAGGAGAACTCACAGCTCTGAGTGGTTCCATAAAGAAGCTGGAGAGAGCATACACTAGCAGCTTGACAGGACACCTGAAAGTTCTAGAACAAAAAGAAGTAAATACACCCAAGAGGAATAGTTGGCAAGCAATAATCAAAATTAGGGCTCAAATCAACTAAGTAGAAACAAACAAACAAACAAACAAAAACTATATAAAGAATCACAAAGCCAGGAGCTAGTTCTTAGAAAAAATCAACAAGATAGATAAACCCTTAGCCAGACTAACCAGAGGGCACAGAGACCATATCCAAATTAAAAATATCAGAAGTGAAAAGGGAGATATAACAACAGAAGCTGAGGAAATTAAAAATATTACCACGTCCTACTACAAAAGCCTATACTCGACAAAACCTAAAAATCTGGATGAAATGAATTTTCTAGACAGATGACAAATACCAAAGTTAAATCCAGATGAGATAAACCATCTAAACAGTCCTATAACCCCTAAAGGAGTAGAAGTGGTCATTGAAAGTATCCCAACCAAAAACAAATCCAAGAACCAGATGGTTTTAGTGCAGAATTCTATCAGACCTTCAAAGAAGACCTAACACCAATACTCTTCAAACTATTTCACAAAATAGAAACAGAAGGAACACTACCCAATTAGTTTTATGAAACCACAATTATGCTTATATAACCACACAAAGACCCAACAAAGAAAGAAAACTTCAGACTAATTTCCCTTATGAATATTGATGCAAAAATACTCCATTAAAGTCTCACAATCTAAATCCAAGAACCATCAAAATGATCATTCACCAAGATCAAGTAGGCTTCATCCCAGGGATGTGGGGATGGTTCAATATACAGAAATCAATCAATGTAATCCATAACAGAAACAAACTCAAAGAAAAAACACCACATGTTCATCTCATTAGATGCTGAAAAAGAATTTGACAAACTTCAATATCTCTTCATGTTAAAGGTCTTGGAAAGATCAGGAATTCAATACCCATGCCTAAACATAGTAAAAGCAATATACAGCAAATTAGTAGCCAACATCAAACTAAATGAAGAAAAACTTGAAGCAATCTCACTAAAATCAGGGACTAGACAAGGCTGTCCTCTCTCTCCCTGTCTATTCAATATAGTACTTAAAATTGTAGCCAGGGCAATTAGACAACAAAAAGGTGGTCAAAGTGATACAAATTGGAAAGGATGAAGTCACAATATCACCATTTGCAGATGATATGATAGTATGCTTTAGTGACCCCAAAAAGTCCATCAGAAAATTCCTACAACTGATAATCAACTTCAGCAAATTGGATGGATATAAAATTAAATCAAGCAAATCAGTAGCCCTCCTGTTCCCAAAGGATAAATGGGCTGAGAAAGAAATTAGGGAAATGACACCCTTCACAATAGTCACAAATAATATAAAATATCTTGGTGTGACTCTAACCAAACAAGTGAAATATCTGTAGGAAAAGAACTTCAAGTCTCTGAAGAAAGAAATCTAAGACCTCAGATGATTGAAAGATCTCCCATGCTGGTGGATTGGCAGGATTAATATTGTAAAAGTGACCATTTTGTCAAAAGAAATTGTCTTAGTTAGGATTTCTATTCCTGCACAAACATCATGACCAAGAAGCAAGTTGCTGTTGATCACCAAAGGAAGTCAGGACTGGAATTCATGCAGGTCAGGAAGCAGGAGCTGAAACAAAGGCCATGGAGGGATGTTTCTTACTGGCTTGCTTCCCCTGCCTTGCTCAGCTTGCTTTCTAATAGAACCCAAGAATATCAGCCCAGGGATGGCACCACCCACAAGGAGCCCTCCCCCCTTGATCACTAATTGAGAAAATGCCCCATAGCTGAATCTCATGGAGGCACTTCCCCAACTGAAGCTCCTTTGTCTGTGATAACTCCAGCCTGTGTCAAGTTGAAACACAAAACCAGACAGTAAAGCAATCTACAGATTTAATGCAATCCTCATCAAAATTGCAACTCAATTCTTCATGAAGCTAGAAAGAGAGCAATTCTTAAATTCATTTGGAATAACAAAAAACTCTGGATAGTGAAAATTATTATTATTATTCTCAACCATAAAAGAACATATAGATGAATCATCATCCCTGATTTCAAGTTATACTACAGAGCAATAGCGATAAAAAACAAACAAACAAACAAAAAACTGCATGGTATTAGTACAGTGACAGGTAGATCAATGGAATAGAATTGAAGACTGGATTTGAATCCACATTCTTATGAGCACTTGATCTTTGACAAAGGAGCTAAAACCATGCAGTGGAAAAAAGACAGTATTTTCAACAAATGGTTTTGGTTCAACTGGAGGTCTACATATAGAAGAATGAAAATTGATCCATTTTATTTTTTTCAGTTTAAAATTTAATTTTTTTAATTATATTATGTAGTAAAAAGTAAAAGTCCTTGAGGCATCTGTCTGTTGGTCTCTCACAAAGGACACTCACGTTAATGGAGAAAAACGGGGGGGGGGGGGTCATATTTGAGGTTATAAATAATAGAAAATAAAAGATCTTCTGTCTCCAGCACTGGGGGGGAGGGAGTACAATAGATTTGAGGATGGGAGGACAAGATTGGGTGGGACCCAGCAGGGGCAGAGCAGGAATCTCCCAGAACCCTGCTGGATCACAGCTGGGCCCACTTGAAGGATCCCTTCCATTCATGGTTCTTGGCAAGAATTTCCCAACTCCCCACGGGAAAGGGGTTGAGGGTAGAGTTAGTACTGGTCCCAGCTCCTGGGGGGAAAAACATAGATCATTCTTTTCCCATTCATGGAGGTCTGAGGTCATAGGGCAAACTTCAGTCCCTCATCCCCAGCAAGGGTAGAAGGAGAGCTGCTGGGAGAGATGAGACTGAACTAGTTGGAGGGGAAAGAGAGAGATGGAGAGAACAGGAATATTAGAACCTAAGAGCAGCTGTCAATCTGTCAGTACATCCAGGGGATGAGGGGTATTGGGAGGAGCAACCTCCTTGAGGAGTCTCAGGGGGCTGTCAGAAGTACAGGTCAATCTTGTTTCTCAGTAGGCGAGAGCTCTTTCTCAGTTGCCCAGCTCCTCACCCTATGCCTCAGCCTGTCCCTGTCTGTCTTGACTTAGCCAGTAGACAGGGGCACTGAGAACTGGGGAGGCAGTGGGAAGGGAGGCTGCTGGATGACAACTGAGCAAGGAGGGAAGCAAAGGACAGAGCCAGGAGCAAGCCCCTGGCGGTGGCTACAGTGGCTTCTGCCCACCCTACATATTTCACAGACAAGTGAGGGTCAGCGAGCACCCTCTGGGACAGCCCTGCCTCCAAGACCCCTCAATCCCCAGCCAGAACCCATGCATACTGCCCCAACCTGCAGCCCCTCAGCTCTTCCATGCCAAATTATCCTAGCTAAAGAGAATTCAAGAATCCTCTCATAGGCTCCCCCTGGAAATCCAGGCGCCTCTCCAGGCGCCAGGCTCACCTTGGGGATATATGATGTAGGGGTATGATGAAGGTGTGGAAGCTGAGAGTAGATTCAGGGGGCACCATACCTTTAGAGAGCGGGATGCAGCAGCATCACCTGGGGCAGGTGGGGAACCCCAGGGTGTGGGGCAGGGCTGCTGTGACTTCAGTTTGGACATGGACCTGGGTAACATGCGCTATGTTAGTGAAGCCATGGGGCAGCTGCTGGTGGGGGTGGATGGCGTATACTGCAGCTGGCTGGGGGAAGCTGCTTTGAGGGGACTGGGCAGAAGGTCCCAGTGGTTAGAGAGGTGGTATGCCTGTTAGGGACCCTGGAAGGTACAGATTCTGCTGTGGCTGTCCACTGCCAAGATGAGGGTCCTGCCCTGTCTGGTATTCAGGGACTGCAGCGGGGGCAGGCAATTGCTGGGATTGTGGTTGGCTCCCACTAGTTGTAGTGGCCAGATGCAGTTGGTGGCCATGGAGCTGTGTGTCATGGTGTGGATAGAATTGGTAAACAGTGACATAGAGGGCTTGGGGGGTAGGTTGCTCTGCAGAAGGGTACTGAGAAGTGGATGAGGATATGATGGCCTGGGGATGGCTTCCCAATGTAAACATTTGTGTATTAATTTGAAGCGCAGGGGCGACCACCGGCTATACAGCTGGTTCCATGTGGATCTGAGGTATATATGAGATGTACAGCACTGGTACAGAAGGTGTTGAATGAGTATGGGGCCCTGGTGAAGTTGGAGTACTGGCAGATTTGCTCACAGACAGCAGAAACTTTGTTTGATTGAACTCCTTTGTTTGATTGAACTGGGGTTCAAAGTAGACTACCTGTTCAGTAACAGGGCCCTCTGCTTTGTCATCTCCCTTGATGAGGCCCACTGGAGGACTGTCAGTTTGACTGGGACAAGGTGTTGGAAGCTGCTCTGGCCCCTCTGGCCCTACTACTGCTGCCAGGAGCACTTTGTCTTCCTTATCCCATGTGGATACTGTCTTGGAGGAGACTGGGGAGCCCATGGGATCTGAAGCCAATAGAACATCCATCTCTTTCTCCTTTTCTTTGGCCTCTTCTTTCAAGATCCTGGAAGGGAATGGATCCAGGCCTGTCTCAGGGGAGCTACTAGGTTGAAGCTTAAACTGGGCCCCAAACTTCCTTAGTACTTCCAACTGAAATCGTTTTTTTTTTGTTGTTGTTGTTGTTGTTGTTTGTTTTTTTTTTGTTTGGTTGGGTTTTTTGTTGTTGTTGTTGTTTGCTTGTTTTGTTTTTTTCATGTTCATAGTGGCCTTATTTATAATAGCCAGAAGCTGGAAAGAACCCAGATGTCCTTCAACAGAGGAATGGATACAAAAATTGTGGTATGTATACATAATGGAATATACTCAGCTATCAAAAGTGATGAATTCATGAAATTTTTAAGCAAATGGATGGAATTAGAAAGTACCATCCTGAGTGAGGTAACTCAGACCCAAAGAACACACATGATATGCACTCACTGAAAACTGGATATTAGCCCAAAAGTTCGGAACACCCAAGATAAAATTTAAAGACCACATGAAGCTCAAGAAGAAGATTAAAGTGTGGATATTTCGGTCCTTCTTAGAAGGGGAAACAAAATACTCATAGAAGGATATACAGAGACTAAGTGTGCATCAGAGATTGAAGGAGAGGCCATCCAGTGACTGCCCCTTCCTGGGGGTCCATCCCATATACAGTTGCCAAACCCAGACACTATTGTGGAGTCCAAAAAATGCTTGCTGAAAGGAGCCTGATATGGATATCTCCTGAGAGGCTCTGCCAGAGCCTGATAAATACAGAGGTGGATACTCACAGTGAACCAATGAAAGAATTAAGATAGGACTGCAGGAGCTGAAGGGGTTTGCAACCCATAGGAAGACCAGCAATATCCACCAACCAGATCCCTCAGAACACCCAGGAACTAAACTACCAGTTGAAGAACACATATGGAGGGACCCATGTTTCCAGCCTCATATGTAGCTGTAGATGGCCTTGTTAGACATAAATGGGAGGAGAAGCCCTTGTTCCAAGGCTAGATGCCACACTGTAGGGGAATGCTAGAGTGGGGAGGGAGGATTTGGTGGGTGGGTTGGAGAGCACTCTCATAGAAACAGGAAGAGGGAGAATGGGATAGGGGGTTTCTGGATGGGACTAAGGAAAGGAGATAACATTTGAAATGTAAATAAATAAAATATCCAATGAACAACAACAAAAAGTAAAATAATCCAGAACGAGAAGGATAAATATAATATTTTACTCATATCTCCTAAATGTATATTTTAATTATGTAAACATATGTCTATGTATACACATGCTTACAAGTGTGTGACATAAATGTAGAAAACTGTGAGACTGGAGGAAGAGTTCTAAAGGGATGGGATGGGTGAGTGTGAGTAAGAGAGGGCAATAGAATATGTATTCCTAAAATAAAAGGAGGGATTATCTGGGTTGTGAGGAGGAAAGTGAATGAAAGGTGAGGAATAATCTAATTATCATTGTCAATTTAATATAGCCTAGAATCACCTGAATAAATGAGGCTCCCTCGAGTATTTGTCATTTCAGGTTGATTTTTGGACATTTTTGTGGGGGAGTCTTGATTTTCTTGATGTAGGAGGGTCAAGCCCACTGTGAGGAGTGTAATCTCCTGTGTTCCTTGAGAACTCTAGCCAAAACCTCCCAACAAATCAACAAGCAATGTTGCTCCATGGCTTTTCTTCAGCTTCCTTCTGTGATTTCTCCCAATAGTTGACTGTGACCTGGATGTGTAAGGCAAATAAATCATTTCACACCCTAAGTTACTTTTAGTAAGACTGTAGTATCACAGGAACAAAATGAAACCAGATCCCGAGGAAAATAAAAAAAGAAGTTTGATGATTATGTATATGTAAGAAAAATATCAAAATGAAATCCATTAGTCTTCAAATGGTAAATAAAATTTTCATTTTTAAAAGTAAAGAAAAACAGAAAAGGATCATTACAAATAAATTTTAAATCCTCTGCTTTTTATCAGTAGTACACTTTCCCTTCTCTTAAACTATTTTAGGGTCTAAGATGCTGTAATATAATTTTAATCTCTATATTTTTGTCATTTTTAGAATGTTTTATAAATAGAATCGTGAATTAATAACTTGCTGAGATTAGGTTTTTATCCTTAGCAAAATCCCTTATAGATGTATACAAGCTATTGTATGTTACCCACTCCATGGTTGTTTTATGGCTGATTTTTATTTTATATGATGGGCATACTTTTTGACAACTCACATGTTGAATTCAGCATATTGACTCTGTCTCTAAGAACATTATGAATTAAGATTATAGAGATATCACTGTACATGTTTTTGTGCAGACATAAGTTTTCATTTCTCTCACAGAACTGCTTAGGAGTGTAATTTATAGGATCTGTTATAGTTGTACATCTATTTCCCTTAGTTTTTAATTAATTTATTTATTTGATACAAGAGTGTCCTGCAGCCAGCTTTGGCATCTAACTTGCTATGCAACCTGAAGATGTTCTTGAAATTCAGATGATTCTTCTACCTTAACTTGCATAATGCAAAGATTAAAGGAATGTATTGCCACAGCTGGCTTTTACTGTGCTGAGCCTAGCACTTAGGACTTTGTGTATGCTAGGCAAAGGTCTACCACCTGGGTTACAGCTCCTGTGTCACACTGTCCAGCTAGTTTTAAGAGTTGATGTACATTTTTGTCCACTATCAACTGGTGTCTTTGAGTTCCAAAATTTTTAGTGTTAAGGATTTTCTTGTTTATTTCACATATAGTATGGAAGATGTACTAGGTAAAAATAGCAGGAATGATAGAGAATTTTAGATGTAGCCTATCTTCCAGGAATTAGAATTTTTCCTGTATTCTATTTTGATGATAAACATGAAAATCTCGAATCTTAATATATATATAATGTATATGTATATGTATATATATATATATATATATATATATATATATATATATATATATATATATATACATTGAAGACATACACATATATCCTCAAAATGAATTAAGCCATGACTTTAACATACATTTTTTTTTTGCTCTTAAACTAATGAAATAACATTTAACAGTCACTGATATTCACGTTACTCAGTTTATTGAGACTCATTGTATTATACAGTTTTAAAATCTTGATGGCTTTAATGACCAATGTTTTTGCTTTTATTTCCAGCCACATCTTGACTTTCTACTAGGACGGTTCATTTGATACTTATGGCCAATTCTGAACCAAAGCCCCAAAATCAGTGTCAGACTTTCAGCCTATTTTTTTTTTTTTAGAACAAAGATGTCCAATTTCAGATAAAGTTGGATAAGCATCAGATAAGCATCCACATACTTAATCAATGCTTAGTTGAATCAGCAGGCTTCCACAAGCTTTTGAGGCCTGTCCATCAAAAGAGATTTTCTTCTATCAGTATTTGCCTTGCTTCAAGCTAACTTGTTAACCCTCTATCCTTTTGGGAAAAAAAAGTTTATAACTAACAGGTTTGTTGTCAATATATGGGCCTTTCAAATATAGTTTACTACTATGGTAACATTTTTAACTATTAACATAATGTAGTGATAAAGGGCTCCTAAATGAGGTTTAATTGCAGTATAAAGTTCAACATGAGGAATACAGGATGGCCTTTTCTTTTCTTTTCTTTTCTTTTCTTTTCTTTTCTTTTCTTTTTTTAAGTAACACCAAAATGACATCATTTTAATTGCATGTAGAATCTGAAAAATTTAAGCTGGTAAGAAGGGTGGTTACTAAGGACAGGTAGGATGGCCATGTGAGAAGATGCTACCCAAAGACACAAACATTCACCTGCTAAATAAATGAGTCCTAGACACTAAATGTACATATGACAACTGTAATCAGTAATATTCTATGACATACTGGACACTTACTAAGACAATAAACTTTAAATGTTCTGTCTCTAAATTAATGTATATATATATATATGTGTGTGTGTGTATATGTATATATATATATATATATATATATATATATATATATATATATAATGAAGTCAGGAATAGTGGCACATGCCTGCAAATCAAGCACTCAGGAAACAGAAGCAGAGGTCATCCTGGATATTATAGCAAACCTATCACACACAAAAAACGTGTTTTGCCTGTGAACTCACAGATCTGCAAGTAAGATATTTTTAAATAATAATAATTTTATCATAATTAAGTGAAATCATGGCTATGCTAATTAAGGATATCAACCATTACAAAATGCATACAGGTGTGTATGCATGCATGCATGTGTGCATGTGTGTGTGGTATGTGTTTATAGTATTCGTGTGTGTGCATGCATGTGTGTGCTCAGAGCCTGTGTAGAGCTCATGCATATAGAGCCCAGAGGTCAGTGTTGGGTGTCTTCCTCATTCACTCTCTACATTATATTTGGAGACAGTGTCTAGTGCTGGTCCTCAAGCTTGTGAATGCAGTCAATTGAGTCATCTCCTGACATCAGTACATATAGGTTTGCTAGTCAATAACATACCAGTAAAGATGGGGGGGGGGGAAGAAATAAAAGATTTCACATTTTTTTTACAAAGAAGAAATGACAACCTCCAAGTTTCATCACAAAATCCCATTCCTTACTCTGTGCCTGTAAAACCAGAGCATTGTCTTCTCTTCAGTTGCCACCCTTTCACTGTCTCTTCATGCTCATTACACAAAAATACACTATATCCATAAATAGTATGTAGTAACCTTACTGCCTTCCCATGTGTCTCTTCCTGATGGGGTACATTAAGCATTTCATCAACTTTGTTTGGTGAGAGGTCACGGATAGGCTTACACAAAGCCTTACTGCTGACCCATTTTGTCTTACAGTGTTTTTGAAGGGACAAGGAGAATATAGAACTCCTTTTCCCCCTCTGTCTTGAAGCCAGGCAACATTGATACCCAGTCTGCATCTACGTTAATGAGCTTATGGCTTTTGTCCCTGGGCTGATAACACTCTTAAATATGTTACGAGATCTTGTGGTCTCAAGGTCTCCTTGGATTCCTAGGATCAACCAAACTTGGATCCATCATGTGGTTCTCTTGTCCTTGAGATTGTACAGACTGGTTTGTTCATATCTTATTAGTGTTCATATCTCCTGTGTTCATAACTGCACAGGAGCCATAGTTCCTTGTGTCTCAGCATCCTCACCCACCTGGAGCCAAGCCTTACTAATACCATTTAATAAGTAGGAGAACTATCTGGTCTTGGCTTTTTACCCCAAATTTTAGTGCATGTATTTATTTAGAGGGTTCATGCATGGGGCACTTGTGACAATCAAATGACAACTTGTAGGAATCAGCTCTCTCTGCCATGTGGGATGAAAACCAGGATGTCAGGCTTGGTGGCAAGTACCTTAACTCAGTGTGACCCATCTCAAAAGCCCTAGTTGTCTTTTGGTTTTTGTTTTCTTTTCTTTTTATTCTAGTGCTTAGGGTCTAATCTCAATTAGGCACGTTCTCACACTGAACTTTACCCTAAATCCTAACCATCTTTCTGCATTCTCTGAAATATCAGCTCACTGGAGGAAATTTAGTTTAAAAAAATGTAGACCCATAATTCCATTTAAAAGTGATGTTCTTGGATCCTTGTTGATACTTTCTTCTTCTTTTTATTCCTCATTAAAATGTTAATTTATTTTTATCCATTAAATAATAAGATTGTGCCAGAAAAAGAAGGGAGAACGTCTCATTTGCTCATTTCTTGTCTGACATAATTTTTTTTCTTTTTTTATTCAATATATTTTTTTATTTACATTTCAAATGATTTCCCTTTCGATGGCCCCCATCTCCCAAAAGTCACATAAACCCCCTTACTTCCCGCTGTTCTCCCACCCAACCCTTCCCACTTCACTGTTCTGGTTTTGTCCTATACTGCTTCACTGAGTCTTTCCAGAACCAGGGACCACTCTTCTGTTCTTCTTGTACCTCATTTGATGTGTGGATTATGTTTTGGGTTTTCCAATTTTCAGGGCTAATATCCACTTATTAGTGAGTGCATACCATGATTGATCTTTTGAGACTGGGTTACCTCACTTAGTATGATATTCTCCAGCTCCATCCATTTGCCTAAGGATTTCATGAATTCATTGTTTCTAATGGCTGAATAGTACTCCATTGCGTGTATATATACTACATTTTTTTTGCATCCATTCTTCTGTTGAGGGATTCCTGGGTTCTTTCCAGCTTCTGGCTATTATAAATAGGGCTGCTATGAACATAGTGGAGCATGTATCCTTATTGCATACTGGGGAATCCTCTGGGTATATGCCCAGGAGTGGTATAGCAGGATCTTCTGGAAGAGATGTGCCCAGTTTTCTGAGGAGCCACCAGAATGATTTCCAGAGTGGTTGTACCAATTTGCAACCCACCAGCAGTGGAGGAGCGTTCCTCTTTCTCCACATCCTCCCCAACACCTGCTATCTCCTGAGTTTTTAATCTTAGCCATTCTGACTGGTGTAAGGTGAAATCTTAGGGTTGTTTTGATTTGTATTTCCCTAATGACTAATGAAGTTGAGAATTTTTTAATATGCTTCTCTGCCATCTGAAGTTCTTCTGGTGAAAATTCTTTGTTTAACTCTGTACCCCATTTTTAATAGGGTTATTTGGTTTTCTGGGATCTAACTTCTTGAGTTCTTTGTATATATTGGATATTAGCCCTCTATCTGATGTAAGGTTGGTAAAGTTCTTTTGCCAATTTGTTGGTTGCCAATTAGTCCTTTTGATGGTGTCCTTTGCCTTACAGAAACTTTGTAATTTTATGAGGTCCCCATTGTCTTGATCTTAGAACATAGACTATTCGTGATCTGTTCAGAAACTTTCCCCCTGTACCGATGTCCTCAAGGGTCTACCCAGTGTCATTTCTATTAGCTTCAGAGTGTCTGGTTTTATGTGGAGGTCCTTGATCCACTTGGATTTGAGCGTAGTACAAGGAGACAAGGATGGATCAATTCGAATTCTTCTGCATGCTGACCTCCAGTTGAACCAGCACCATTTGTTGAAAAGGCTATCTTTTTTCTCATTGGATGTTTTCAGCCCCTTTCTCGAGGATCAAGTGGCCATAGGTATGTGGGTTCATTTCTGGATCTTCAATCCTGTTCCAGTGATCTGCCTGCCTGTGACTGTACCAATACCATGCAGTTTTTTTTTTTTTTAACACTATTGCTCTTTGTATTGCTTGATGTCAGGGATACTGATTCCCCCAGAATTTCTTTTGTTGTTGAGAATAATTTTAGCTATCCTGGATTTTTTGTTATTCCAGATGAATTTGAGAATTGCTCTTTCTAACTCTATGAAGAATTGAGTTAGGATTTTGATGGTTATTGCGTCGAATCTGTATACTGCTTTTGGCAAAATGGCTATTTTAACTATATTAATCCTGCCAATCCATGAGCATGGGAGGTTTTTCCATTTTTTTGAGGTCTTCTTCCATTTCCTTCTTCAGAGTCTTGAAGTTCTTGTCATACAGATCTTTCACATGTTTGGTAAGAACCACTAGGTACTTTATACTGTTTGTGGCTATTGTGAAGAGTGTCTTTCCCTAATTTCTTTCTCTGCCTACTTATCCTTTGTGTATAGGAAGGCTACTGATTTACTTGAGTTGATTTTATAACCTGCCACTTTGCTGAAGTTGGTTATCAGCTGTAGGAGTTCTCTAGTGGAGTTTTTTGGGTCACTTAGGTAGACTATCATGTCATCTGCAAATAATGATAGTTTGACTTCTTCCTTTCCAATTTGTATCTCTTTGACCTCCTTATGTTGTCGAATTGTCTGAGCTAGTACCTCAAGTACAATATTGAAAAGATAAGGAGAAGGGGCAGCCCTATCTAGTCCCTGATTTTAGTGGGATTACTTCAAGTTTTTCTCCATTTAGTTTGATGCTGGCTACCAGTTTGCTGTATATTGCTTTTACTATGTTTAGGTATGGGCCTTGAATTCCTGTTCTTTCTAAGACTTTAAGCATGAAAGGATGCTGAATTTTGTCAAATGCTTTTTCATCATCTAATGAAATGACCATGTGGTTTTGTTCTTTGAGTTTGTTTATGTAGTGGATTGCATTGATGGATTTCCATATATTGAACCAACCCTGTATCTCTGGGATAAAGCCTACTTGATCATGGTGGATGATCATTTTTATGTGTTCTTGGATTCGGTTGGCAAGAATTTTATTGAATATTTTTGCATCGATGTTCATAAGGGAAATTGGTCTGAAGTTCTCTTTCTTTGTTGGAGCTTTGTGTGGTTTTGGTAACAGCATAATTGTGGCTTCTTAGAAGGAATTGGGTAGTGTTCCTTCTGTTTCTATTTTGTGGAATAGTTTGAAGGGTATTGGTGTTAGGCCTTCTTTGAAGGTCTGATAGAATTCTGCACTGAAACCATCTGGTTCTGTGGTATTGTGGTTGGAAGACTTTCTATGACCCCTTCTATTTCTTTAGGGGTTATGGGACTGTTTAGATGATATATTTGATCCTGATTTAATTTTGGTATTTGGTATCCATCTAGGAAATTGTCCATTTCCTCCAGATTCTCCAGTTGTGTTGAGTATAGGCTCTTGTAGTAGGATCTGATGATTTTTTCAATTTCTTCAGTTTCTGTTGTTATACCCCACTTTTCATTTCTAATTTTGTTAATTTGGATACTGTCTCTGTGCCCTTTGGTTAGTCTGGCTAAAGGGTTTATCTATCTTGTTGATTTTCTCAAAGAACCAGCTCCTGGAATCATTGATTCTTTGTATGGTTCTCTTTGTTTCCACTTGATTGATTTCAACCCTGAGTTTGATGATTTCCTGTCTTCTACTACTCCTGGGTGAATTGGCTTCTTTTTGTTCCAGGGCTTTCAGGTGTGTCATTAAGCTGCTAGTGTATGCTCTCTCCATTTTCTTTTTGGCGGCACTCAGGGCTATGAGTTTTCCTCTTAGCAGTGCTTTCATTGTGTCCCAAAGATTTGGGTATGTTGTGCCTTCATTTCCACTAAATTCTAAAAAGTCTCTGATTTCTTTCTTTATTTCTTCTTTGTCCAAGGTGTCATTGAGTAGAGTATTGTTCAGCCTCCATGTGCATGTGGGCTTTCTGTTGTTTTTGTTGCTATTGAAAACCACTCTTACTCCATAGTGATCTGATAGGAGGCATAGGATTAGTTCAATCTTATTTGTTGAGGTCTGTCTGTGACCAATTATACGGTCGATTTTGGGGAAGGTATCATGAGTTGCTGAGAAAAAGATATATTCTTTTGCTTTAGGGTGAAATGTTCTCTAAATATCAGTCAAATCCAATTGGTCCAAAGCTTCAATTAGTTTTATTGTGTGGCTGTTTAGTTTCTGTTTTCCTGATCGGTCCATTGAGGAGAGTGGATTGTTGAAGTCACCCACAATTATTGTGTTAGGTTCAATGTGTGCTTTGAGCTTTAGTAAGGCTTCTTTTACGAATGAGGGTGCCCTTGCATTTGGCGCATAGATGTTCAGAATTGAAAGTTCTTCTTGGTGGATTTTTCCTTTGGCCAGCAAGAAGTGTCCTTCTGTGTCTGTTTTGATGACTTTAGGTTGAAAGTCAATTTTATCTGATATTAGAATGGCTACTCCGGCTGGTGGGATTGTAAGATGGTGCAACCACTTTGGAAATCAGTCTGGAGGTTCCTCAGAAAACTGGGCATGGCACTTCTTAAGGACCCTGCTATACCACTCCTGGGCATATACCCAGAGGATTCCCCAGCATGTAATAAGGACACATGCTCCACTATATTCATAGCAGCCCTATTTGTAGTAGCCAGAAGCTGGAAGCAACCCAGGTGTCCCTCAGCGGAGGAATGGATACAAAAAATGTGGTATATTTACACAATGGAGTAATATTCAGCCATTAGAAACAATGAATTCATGAAATTCGTAGACAAATGGATGGAGCTGGAGAACATCATACTAAGTGAGGTAGGTAACCCAGTCTCAAAAGATCAATCATGGTATGCACTAACTAATAAGTGGATATTAACCTAGAAACTTGGAATACCCAAGAAATAATACACATATTAATTGATGTCCTAAAAGAACAGAGGAGTGGCCCCTGGTTCTGGAAAGACTCTATGCAACAGTATAGGGGAATACCAGAACAGGGAAGTGGGAAGGAGTAGATGGAGGAACAGGGGGAGGGAAGAGGGCTTATGGGACTTTCGGGGAGTAGGGACCCAAAAAAGGGGACCCCATGAAATGATTTGAAATGTAAATAAATAATACATCAAATATAAAAAATGGTGGAAAAAAAAAAGAATGGTTACTCCAGCTCATTTCCCGAGACCATTGCCTTGTAAAATTCTCTTCCAGCCTTTTACTCTAAGGTAGTTTTTGTCTTTGACACTGAGGTGTGTCTCCTGTATGCAGCAAAATGTAGGGTCCTGTTTCCTTATCCAGTCTGTTAGTCTATGTCTTTTTATTGGGGATTTGAGTCCATTGATGTTAAGAGATATAAAGGAATAGTGATTATTACTTCCTGTCATTTTTGATGTTATTTTTACATTTGATTGGTTATCTTCTTTTGGGTTTGATGAAGGAAGGTAACTATCTTGCTTTTTCCAGGGTATAGTTTCCCTCCTTGTATTGGAGTTTTCCTCCTATTATTCTTTGCAGAGCTGGGTTTGTGGAAAGATATTGTGTAAATTTGGTTTTGTCATGGAATATCTTGCTTTCTCTATCTATGGTGATAGAGAGTTTTGCTGGGTATAGTAGTCTTGGCTTGCATTTGTGTTCTCTTAGAGTCTGCATGAGATCTGCCCAAAATCTTCTAGCTTTCATGGTCTCTGGTGAGAAGTCTGGTGTGATTCTGATAGATCTTCCTTTATATGTTACTTTGCCTTTTTCTCTTACTGCCTTTAATATTCTTTCTTTGTTTAGTGTATTTGGGGTTTTGATTATTATGTGACGGGAGGTATTTCTGCTCAGGTCCAGTCTGTTTGGAGTTCTGTAGGCTTCTTGTATGTTCATAGGCATCTCTCTCTTTAGGTCAGGGAAGTTTTCTTCCTTAATTTTGTTGAAGATATTTGCTGGCCCTTTAAGTTGTAAATCTTCACTCTCATCAAGGCCTATAATCCTTAGATTTGGTCTTCTCATTGTGTCCTGGATTTCCTGGATGTTCTGGGATACAAGCTTTTTGCATTTTGCATTTTCTTTGACTGTTGAGTCAATGGTTTCTATGGTATCTTCGGCATCTGAGATTCTTTCTTCTATCTCTTGTATTCTGTTGTTGATATTTGCATCTATGGCCCCTGATTTCTTCTCAAGGTTTTCTAACTCCAAAGTTGTCTCCCTTTGTGATTTCTTAGTTGTTTCTACTTCTGTTTTTAGATCCAGGATGGTTTTGCTCAGTTCCATCATTTGTTTGTTTGTGTTTTCCTGTAATTCTTTAAGAGATTTTTCTGTTTCCTCTTTCATGACTTCTTCCTGTTGACGCAAGTTCTCCTGCATTTCTTTAAGTTTTTTTTTTTTTTTTTTTTTTTTTTTTTTTTTTTTTGCCTTTCTTCTTTATTGGCTTCTATCTCTTGAGCCTTATTCTCCTGCCTTTCTTTAAGTGATTTTTGTGTTTCCATTATACAGGTTTCTAACTTATTCATGTCCCCCTGTATTTCTTTAAGAGATTCATTTATGTCCTTTTTGTGTTCTTCTAGCAGCATCATGACCGGTGATTTTAAATCCAAATCTTCTTTTTCTGGTGTGTTGGCATAACCAGGACTTGCTGATGTTGGAAAGTTTGGTTCAGACACTGCCATGTTGCCTAGATTTCTGTTAGTAGCATTCCTTCATTTGCCCTTTGCCATCTTGTTCTCTGGAGTTAGTTGGTCTTGTCTCTGGCTGGTGTTTGAGACTCCTGTGAGGCTCTAGGGCTATTTCTGCAACACTGATGGCTGGGTTTCCCCTGTCGCAGATTGCTGATGTGCTATCCTCCTCTTGGGTGCCCTTGCAGCCCTAGTGTGCCTTGCCCCAGATTGTGTCTGTGAAGCAGATGGTGCCTGTTTTCTCCTTCAGGGAGTGCTGATGGTGTATGCTGTGGGACCTTTACTGAGTGATGATCACTCTGCTTGGAAGCCCATCTCCCAAACGGGTTGGTGCACACAAGGCTAGCCTAGCTGCTCAGGCCCCGAGTCTATGCAAAAGCATGGCAGGGCAAAGTCCTAGGAAAGTTCCCCTCAGGCTGAGTGTTAACTGGTTCTGTCAGGTGGTCAGGATGGCAGTGTGTGTGCATGCTCCCTGAAAGTGCCGGGAGAGTCTGCTGGGCTAACAACCTCATGGCCGGGTTGGCACACAGATGGCCCACAGAGCAGCCCAGGGCCTGGGTGCAGTCCAGGGCCTGTCAGGCCTAGAACCCCCACTATGTTAGCCTCAGCCTATGACTGTTAGCCAGATTTGGCTTTGCCTGCTAGACTTCTCTGGTGTCCAGTAGCCAAAATGGCGGATTGTATGCTGGGCAAACAACCTCCTGGCCAGGTTGGCACACTGATTGCCCCTCCCCCCCAAACAGCCCAGGGCCTGGGTGCAGGCCAATGCCCTTCAGGCTTAGACAACTGCAATGTTGGCCTCGGGTTATGTTTGTGTACCTCAGGCTGTCTGATCTCTCTGGCATTCAAGAACTAAGATGGAGAGTCTCTCGTAACTTACTGGTGGGAGGCAGATTTCTGATGTGGCTTCTGTGTGGTGAAAGGCACTGTAAATCTGCTGCCACTTGCAGCCTGGCTGGCCAGCAATGGTCAGTGGTATTTTGTGCAGGGCCTGCCTGGACCCTGTCACCTTTGTTCCACTGCTGATGGCCCTTCCTCTGGACCATCAGCTGCTGCTGTTGCTGCTGCTTCTGCCACCCCTCCTACCGATACTTTCTTCTCCTTCTCCTTCTCCTTCTCCTGGCCTTTTCTTTTTATCTTTTGGATATATACTCAAATATACCTACTTGTGTGCATGTACATGATGTACATGTGTGTATGGATGATTTTGAGACTATGATATGGCTTGTTAACTTCAGAAGAAAATAAAATAGTTTAAAAGGGTTTTTCTATCAAGGCAGATATAATTGTGTACACATGGTTTATGAACAAATTCTAACTTAGCTTTTGCATTTTCGTTTATTTTAACCAATTGTTAGAAAACAATACAAATAAGAGACAACTAAAAGAAACGTGTATCGTTATGTTAGCATGGTCATTTGGCCAGATTTTGTTAAACAATTGCTCTTTGTACATAAAATACTCAAATTTTGCAATGTGCATTTGCCTCTGTACAAAAAAAGCCTTTTCCATGTATTTGTGTGTGTGCATATATGTGTGTGTATGCTTGCATGTGTGTGCCACTGTGTGCCTGGCCAAGGACTGAAGTGAGCATGCTGTGAGGCAACCCTTTTTATGCTCTGAGCTATTTTGCTGCCTCTCTTTTATGTTTCTGACAAGATCTTTGGTATCTTTCTTTCTTTTTTTTCTCCAAGGCTGAGGCTGTCCAGAGGGAGCATTTTTCTTTATGCTGCCTCTTTGTATCATTTGAAATTTGTCTTCCTCAAGTCAGGGATGGGTTGTTGTCTTGTCTTGTTTGTCTAGAATGCCTGAAGCTTAATTGGCACTGATTTTTAGTATTTTCCGAAAATTATAACAGCAATGAAAATCATAAATACTCCCGTTCCAAAAAGAGCCTGTGTTTTCCTCCTCACCTTTATTTTTCTATCTTGTGTTCCCCATCAGTACAGAATGCCAATCAGTTTTACTAGACACTTTCTTCTTTTAAGGAATAAGACAACTGCAGTAACTAGAAGTTAAGAACATTACTACAGCCGAGCTTCTTCACATTGAGATTATAACAAATAATTCATTTCCTATCACCTCGCATGTACGCCCACGCCCTAACACGTAGAAAAGGTACCCCCAACCCAGACTACACTACCACCCTCCATGTCACAGGAACGTTGCTTTTTATGACAGAACACAGCTGTTCATGCCAGTCTCTCTGCAAAAGGCAGTGATCCCATTAGTATCAGCTGATGCATAAAAAAGCAAATCACAGCATTCCTTGGGAAGAGTCAGTTGATTTATTTTTCTTCCTTTTCTTTCTGTTCCTATCTGTTATTTCTTCTTCCTTCATTCTCTTCATCATATTTCTCTATTAACTAATTCATTTCCTCTTGCCAAGGTAATTAATAGGATGCCTATCTCTGAAGTCAAAGTTCACACAGCTTAGCAACTATGCTGTCACTAAGATCAGTTCTTCTGTGGTATGCTTTTCAGTGCACTGCCCTCCCAGCATTTCTGTTCATTCCTTCTAGATCTTCTTAAAAGCTGGAAAATTTAAGTCATGGTGTAATGTATTATCCTAATAGATAAAAACCAACCCTTGTCCTTTAATTTTCTATTATGTTGCTACCAGTGGAGAAAGAGTTTGCATTTTCACAAATTTGAATCAGAGTCCACCCTTCATGAATCCATCAGTCTAGATCTTATGAGGTTCTGTATGTTCTCTCCAAACACTGCATCTCATTTCTCACCAGTTCAGTAGTCCCACTACTTGTGATTTTTGTTTGATCCCCACATCTAGCAAAATGGTCAACAAAGAGACAGAGAAAATTCTCCTACTTTTGATTGCAACAGCAGTCCATCTGGGCATGTGTTCCTCTCATCTCCCTTTGATCCTACAGTGTAGACCTTGGCAGCCTTCCTTATGGTCATGCAGACAGTTCATCCTATTGAAGTTTGTCACAGATGAGGAGGTTTGCTGGAGCTTACCAAGTATGTCCTTTAGTATTATTCAATTCTTTTCTAATAGCACAGACTCTATGCCTTCCTAAATGTATGAACACCCACAGTCGCCATGTTGTCTATTAGATGGAGATAGAGACACTGTTTTATGATGTGACACACATCTTCCCCAAAACTTATAGTCTCCAACGAAACTTTGTACTCAGAATACATTTTCACTAGCATGTTCATGCTTGGAAGAACCTAGAAGCCTCTGTGGGTTTTACGAACCCACAAACCCATATTTCCTCCACTGTGATAAATCCTCTTTCCATCTTCTTGCGTTCTTCTGGACCCAGCTTGTTTTGTGGGAAAAAAACCACCTTCACAGTGATATGATCTCATCTTGAAGCAGTACTTTTGAAAGAACATTTTGAAGAGTTATGCAGGGTAAAGACTGAAAGTCGTTGAAGTGGATCTTATCAAAAGTGCTTTTATTTGTGACTCCATCTGATACTTTTTTTTACAGGCAGAGCAGTGCTGCCAGTCAACTTTTGAACTAGAAGATAATAGTACCTAACACTGTTTTTCAGTTTCCATCAAAAGTCCATAGAGAACACTTCTCAGTTTGTTTTTTGTGTCCAGAAGACCTGTCTGTGGTCTCCATGCACTTCAGCAATATGAGAAGCACTAAGTACCTATTTTCTCCTGATCTTCACTTATCAAGTTTTATAAGCAGCTCTAGCTAGACTGTAAAAAGCCCAAGAAGCATTTGAAGCCATTTTGAGTTCAATGTTCAGGCTTGCTATAAGAGGCTATAGCAGGACAGCCAAGGACATATTATTGATGGCTGATTCATGGGGAAGCTTTCAAAATCTGCCCTTAGCATCTCTATTGATCTAATGGGTTGTTTATTATTATTATTATTATTATTATTATTATTTTCCATTAAGATAAGCAATGTCTCAATAACTACGAGGTTTCTGTTTTTCCATGATGTAGTTTAAAGCCGGAACAATGCTATCCTGATATGACTGACTAATCAGGGCTCTCAGTACATTCTTTGACAGGAGAAGAATATGTAAGATAGTGTCCTCTTCACATCAGGTGTCCAGGAACATTGTCATTTTCATCAGTCTTTTGCCAGTGTCTGTGTGTGTGAATTGGAACTTTGCCTACACAGCTCCCTTGGAACAGACCTTGCTGTGTGCTGTGGGGGCTTTCTTTGTTCTGATGCCTCTTACAGAGTTTAATAGCCAAATCTATTTTGTCATCACAGACATTGGACCAGAATTTTATACCTTATAGGGTCACTTCTTCAAAGTCACTGTTCATTACTTCAATTGTGGCCAGGAAAAGAGCAGTAGTCATATGTGTCTCCATGAACTGATAATACAAGGCCATTTTCTTCATCAGATTCTGTAATGTAGCCCCTCATACCTTATTATCTTGATAATAGGTTGCAAACACACACTACTCACACAATAAATTGCCTATCCAGACTCTTTGTAAAAATTTGCTACAGTGAACTCCAGTAGTTCCAGAGTGCTTCAGTTGCTGCTAACTTCACATCACTGCCAGAATCTTCTTTCCTTTTCTCCAGGATTATGGCAGTCAAAATCCCGTTGGACTTCCCAGTAACTGCCCCATATAAATACACTGGCAGATGTAACAAATTGCTTCTGAATCTGGCTCTTTGATGTTCTCTGGGCTGTCAGGACTTTTGACATTGGGTATCAAGTAAAGAATGAGTTCTGACCATTGGTTCACTGGGTTCTCTCTAAAGACAATGCCAGCAATGATAGGGAGGAAGAGTTAAGCTGACAGGTTACTGTATTCAAAGCTTACAAAAATTGTTCTTAACTTCTCTGTCAAAAATAGTATGAAATGACAGTTCTTTTGTGGGTATTGTGACTAGATATTTGGGTTCTTAATATGTCAGAGAGGTCTAGATATGTACATGAGTTATACCCCTGTTTCTGAGTTTTCTGATGTTCTGGGAGAGTTTCAGAGTTATAACTTATCAAGATATAACATCCCAGTTCAGAAACTAGATTGAGTAGAGATAATGATACTTATGTCAAATCACCTCCAAGGGGAAGGTAGTAGCATCTTCTTTCACTCAAGTGAAACCTGGCTTTTCATCTGTCAGCTAGAATTAGACTTAAAGGTTGAGAGTCAGTGGCAATAGAAGATATGAAGAATATCAGAGTCCCAGGTTTATTCTTTTGCTTGTTCTTGGTAGTATTCATTTCTACACCCCCAACTGCCACCCCACACATTCCTTATTTTTTCTTTTAGTCAGTTACAGTTCTTCCTCCTTTGGAGGCCTAGGAAACTCTTAGTAGTCGCTTGCAATGGTTCTAAGGCTTTCTAATGCTTCCTTTTAAGATGGTTCCTCATGATCTGGTGACCCCCTAACCATAAAATTATTTCTTTGTTGCTTCATAGATGTAATTTTGCTACTGTTATGACTCTCAATATAAATATCTAATATGTAGGGTAACTGACAGGGACCCCAGTGAAAAGGTAGTTCTACCCCAAAAAGGGTCATGACCTACAGGTTGAGAACCACAGGCCTAGTGGCTAGCTAGAGCTTGATTGATCAGAAGAGAAAGAAAAAGGAGAAGCAAAAACTGAAGAGGAGCAAGTAGGGAGAGCTGTGCTAATTTTTAGATCGTAGAAAACTTTAGATTATAGAAACTAAAAGCTACAATATGTATATCAGGGGCTATTCAAATGACTTAACAGTATTTGTGGGACAATGCACAGGTCTGAGTGGTGATGATATCTTAGAACCTTGACATTCTTAAGGAGTGTGCATTATAAATAAACTTGACCGGGTGTGGTGGCACACAGTTTGAATCTCAGCACTTGGAAGACAAGCTTATGCCTATAGCTTGGAGGGCAGCTTTATGAATTCCAGGCTAGTTCTGGAACTACCAAGTGAGATCTTGTCTCAAAACAAAACAAAACAAAACAAAACAAAACAAAACAAGACAAAGTGTATCATTCACACAGAGTTTATTTATTCTGCTTATGTGAGAGAACCTAAGTTTCATTAAGTGCTCTGAAATTCAAATTGGTGGTTGGTCCTTAAAAAACCAACCAACAAAAAACCTTGTTTATGTGGTGTGAAAGTATTATGCATCAGACTTAGTCAAAATAGTAAAAGTCCCTAAAACTATTACCATTATTACCCTCAATACATGAAAGTAAAAAAGCTGACTGGTTTGCTTCTAAATCTTAGATTCATGTGACATAGGCCTGATAGACTTGGATAGTAACTATATGTATTAAAACGTCATGTAAGAACTCACTTCAATAAAGTTCAAAATTGCAAGGGCAGAAAAAATTTTAGGAGAAAAAGGACAACAAAAGCATACGTCGATTTTGCTTTCAAGTTGTCATAATTTAGTGTATAGACAATCTTAGTGACATACCAGTATAATACAACTAGCTGGGAACAGAAATATTCTGGCAGGTAGGGAGACATGTACAATAGCTCAAGGTCTTCCTCTTAGAAGGGGAACAATGATGCTGATATGGTCCAGAGATCAGGAAGCAAGTACCAAAAGTATATCCTGGAGGTGATGATTAGGTAGGACTAGATAGGAAACAGATCCAGAACATACATCTTTTCTATGAAGCATGAGCAAGCAAATAAACACCTGGGTCTCTATTTCATTGACTTTGGACACATAAGACATAAGAAGTACATACTGAGAAGCAGCGACAATCAGAAGAGCTTGTCTCCAACAGCTGTCCAGTTTGTGTCCAGATAAGGATGACAGAGAAATCAGGGTTATTTTTCATAGTAGACATGAGATTATGTTTCTCAGTCTTGTCTAGAAAGTTTGTGGTACTGGTGAGTACTTTGCATTGGGGTAGATTATTACTTTTTATAAAATACTGGTGGATATTAACTGTACAATCTACTTAATATTCTCAGAGTGCATAGATAGCTATCTGGAAAAATCAAAGATGCAACATGAAATGTGTAGTCTGGAAATATCAATGATTCCTTTGTCGCTGTAGTATGTACTTTTTGAAGAAGCCTACTTTAAAATATGCATTGAAATTGGTAGATACTATAAGCTACTGGTGCACATTATTAAAAAACAAAGAAACAACATTTTCTAACAGTAATAGAAAAGGTAAAAGAAAGGAATGTAATATTTAATAAAATATTACATATACTTCAGTATGAACAGGATCAGAAAAACCTACTCTGAACACATAATAAAAAAAGACTGATGATTAAAATTATAGACAAAATTATTATGCTATGCCAGGTACCAAGATGGACTTCAGAGGTACCCAATAGCAAAACTATCCAAACATCATGAATATTATTGCTATTTATGACATGACTTTTTCTGAATGGTTAAAATGTATTCAATTTAAAAATAAAGAAAATTTATTCCCTCAAATTATAATGTATATAATCTCTTTTTTATTTCAAAATTATTCTATTTATATATCCAAATTCCTCTTACTGTATGACAGTTTCATACACAAAAAGAATACATGAAAGTTTGAGGAGACCTTGTTGGGAATAAAGATTTTAGAAGGAGAAGGAGGAGCATGAGAGAAGGAAATGTAGGTGTGAAAATGATTATAGCTCATTAAACAAATGCAAAAGTTTTTCAAATACATTTACACATGTTGAGACATGTTTGGAATTCATTCAACACATCTTTACAAAACATTCACCAAGTGTCAGCTACTGTCCCAGACATTTGAGGATAGCAAAACAAACAAACAGGCAAACCTATTTGCTCTTATGGAGAAAAAACAAAAAGCAAAAAACAAAGCAAAACAAAAACCTAGTTAGAGATGAAGAAAAAGAGAGCGACAATAAACATGGTTAAAGAAAATAAAAAGAAAACCATGTTAATATAGAGTTTCAGGAAAAAGCAAGGCAGGGTAACATACTGGGATTGCCAGGACATGGTAGATGGTTACAATTTCAAAATAAATGGGATTGTGATCAAATAAATTGTGACCAAAATAAATGCGGTCTTTACTGAGAAGGAGATGTTTGCATAAAATCTGCAAGGAAGATGCTGTAAAGAGACAAGTCTAGGAAAATGTATGCATTGACAAGGTACAGAGCCTGAAGTCCAAGAAGTTATGACAGAAAGGCCTTGATACACTTTGAAGTACTTTGAACTGTCAATGAGTTGGAAGACATTGCAGGATTTTGAGTTGCAAGATATCTACTCTATCTTATAATTTAATTAGATATTGAGTTTAGAGTGATTGGGCTGTGCAGTTAAGGGAGATGAGAAAGACTGCATCAGAGTACAACTCTGAAGTTAGTGTAGTGACTCAGGCAAAAAATTGTAGTAGATAGAACAGGCTTTAAGCATGGGAGATAGCAAAATTAACGGGATTCTGAATATTTTTGTTTGTTTGTTTACATGTAATTAATTGTGTCTGTGTGTCTGTGTGTGTGTGTGTCTGTGTCTGTGCCTGAGTGTATATGTACCATGATTTAGGTGTGAAGGTCAAAGGACAACTTAGTTCTATTATTTCACCATTTGGGAGTACTGGGATCAAGCTCAGATCATCAGCCGTGGTAACAAGTGAGTGCCCTTATCTGCAGAATCACATGACCAGTCTAGGATGTTGCATCAACAGGATTTTCTGATTAATTTGATGCACACTATAAGAAAAAGAGAGATGGGTAAATTTGGTTTCAAAGTTTTCCCAGAAAAACTCCCAGACTGTGAAATTTGACAGAGAAAAGGGAAAGGCTTTAGTTATGTGTATATTGCTGTGAAGAGAAAGCAAGGCAACTTGCAGAAGATAGAATTTGTTGGAGTCATACAGTTCCATGGTGGGGAGAATGGCAAAGGAAAGCAGGCATGGAGTTGGAGCAGAATATAAGAGTTCACATGTTGATGCTCCCTAGGAATGACTGAGTTGTTTGAAACCTCAAAGCCTTCCCCCAAGGTCATAATTGCACCAACAAGTCCACACTCCCTAATCTTTCCCAAATAGTTTCACAAACTAGCAACAATACATTCAGCTATATGAGAATATAGGGGCCACTTCATTAAACCACTACAGGAAAAACTGTAGTAATATGGGGTGGCAGAACAGGCACGGCAAGCTCAATTAATAATGGTCTTGTATATTTCAGCATGTCTAGAATACCTGCTGAATGTTCAATAAATGTAAATAGGGTTTCATAATAATTGCAACATCAATTTCCTTGTATATTTCTGAGTGTTCCATGGGAAAGATGATGAAATTCTTTTTTGTGACTGGCATGCTGTTTTACACAAACATAGATTCTAAAGTGCTGAGTGAAACATGTATTCACCCAGAGTACTATAATAATCCTCTGAACATATTTAACAATGAGAAAAACTTGTGACAATATCTATACCTCTACATTTTATTTTTGAAGTTTTCTCAAACATCCCCTAAAAGAACCACCAGGTAGTTTTAGACTTAGCCATTTCACCTTTAAAACTGGTGATGTGTATTTGAATTGTCAAACATTATCTAACCTGTTTTTTTTTTTAACAATTTTGAAACAAAGCTGGAAAACATGTATACAGAAAAGAAGAAAAGTGGATAGATGTATGCTTCATTAGTTTCATAAAATATTTGTCTTATCTATAATGCAGAAACATGTATTCTTCTGTGCCTTTTACAGGTGAGCAACTGGCCATCAGTCATAAAGGTAATTTCATCTACTACAGAGTCTCAAAGGGTGTTTACTGGGGTAAGATGTGGTAATGTGCTTTTCTTGGTGTTCATGAGGCCTTGGGACATATGTATATCACCACAAGGGAGGAAACATACAATGGTAAAAAGTTTCTGAGTGAGGTTTCATCACACTTATATATGTATTTTTCTTTTTTTTTTTACTATTATTATTTTCTATATTCTTTGTTTACATTCCAAATGATTTTCCCTTTCCTGGTTTCCCCCTCCCCATAAGTCCCATAAGCCCTCTTCCCATGCCCGTTCCCCAATCAACCCCCTCCCACTTCTCTGTCCTGGCAATCCCCTACAATGCTGCATCAAGCCTTTCCAGGACCAGGACCCTCTCCTTTCTTCTTCTTTGGAATGATTTGATATGTGAGTTGTGTCTTGGGTATTCAGAGCTTCTGGGCTAATATCTACTTATCAGTGACTGTATTCCATATGTGTTCTTTTGTGAATGAGTTACCTCACTTAGGATGATATTTTCCAGTTCCAACCATTTGCCTAAGAATTTCATGAATTCATTGTTTTTAATTGCTGGGCATATACCCAGAGGATTCCCAGGCATGCAATAAAGACACATGCTCCATTATGTTCATAGCAGTCTTATTTATAATAGCCAGAAGCTGGAAAGAACCCAGATGTCCCTCAGTGGAGGAATGGATACAGAAAATGTGGTGTAGTCACACAATGGAATACTACTTAGCAATTAAAAACAATGAATTCATGAAATTCTTAGGCAAATGTTTAGAACTGGAAAATATTATTTTTCAAACATAGCTTTTCATCCAATGTTATGTGTTTAAGGAAACAAAATTTAAACCCAAAATTCCAATTCCATCATCATCTCAATAGTGACCAAATATCCATTGTGCCACATCTTATAATATCATAATATATTTATGGTTTGGTGGATTGTAATTTCAAAGCTGAGACACTCATTTTCTTAAAAAAAAATCATCTCTCCATAGTATGAGGAAAAGCAGCAGGAATAAGTGGTATGTTAAGAAGTATTAAATAGGTATAATGAAAGGGCCCATGGGCACAGAACTTCTGCTCACCAACTAAGAAAAGTCCCTACAGGAGTCTGCTTCAATGAATCCCTGAGTCCTTAGAGTCAGAAAAAAAGCTTTAGGACCATTAAATTGTATTGACATGAGCTGCCTTGAGACAATGGCAGGGGCTTCTCCTGAGAACCTGCAAATCACAGTGCAGATAGAAGTCAATACATTTCTACAAGGGTATCATTTTCAAAACGTGACACTGCATTTGCCTAAGAGATGTGTAATGAATTTGAAAAATTGAAAGATGTAATCCAGTAGTGAAATAGCCCCACTACCCGATTCCAGAACATTATCAGTACCATTTCTTTGCCTGGGTACTGAAGGAAAAGGTTATTTCAGAACAGCTTTAGAGTCAGATGGTTCTATCAGCTGCACCCCAACATGTTGGCTTCCATTTCAGTACATTTCAAAAGGCCAAATATGAAGCCTGACTGCTGGAAAGTCTTAGTATTTCTGTTGGAAAATGATACTGAATCTTTCAAGCAGCAATGTGATATTTTGATCTTTTCCACTACTCTTTAGTTCTTCCCTGGCCTCTGGCACGAAAAGATAGTCACATCTGGGAGCAATTAATTCACCTAGAGATTTTTTTTAGACGCACTGCGCTGCATTTGCTATGAGAAGATATATAGCTCAAAGTAACAAGAATTCCTCAAAATACCCTTGATTCACAAGTGAGATAAGTCAGAGCACAGATTTATAGATACACTGCTTTTTCTGACCTGGGACATACACCCTTTGCCTCAGTAGCTGGTTGTTAGTCTTTAGCTGGGTGTCTCCAGGTAGCACAGCTGCCTAAACCGTAACTTTTCAATCCACAGTTACTTCCTATTTCATGTCATAGTGCCTTTGTTTTGTCTTCAGCTGCCTCCACCTTTTTTTGTTTGTTGGTTTCTTGAAGGAGGCTCATTGCAATGGATCTTTCATCTTTTTGTCATGATACAAGACAGAAAGAACATGTGTTTGTGAGAATTTTCTTCAGTAATAGCAAAATAGGTTGTTCCCCAAGTGGTGTTTTGTGATGCAAAGCTGCATGAATAAGCAAGGGGTTTTTTGTACAGAAATACATCTTTTGCCATTTTATGACATGTGTATATATTCATTGTACATTGTACTGACACATCATGTAATTTATTCATATTCATTTTTATCCCATTTCCCCATCTCTCTCTCTGTCTCTCTCTGTCTCTCTCTGTCTCTCTGTCTCTGTCTCTGTCTCTGTCTCTGTCTCTGTCTCTCTCTCTCTCTGTCTCTGTCTCTCTCTCTCCCTCTTCCTCTCACTGTCTTCTTATATAAAAACCTAGAAAATGTGACATTTGTTTTTCTAACTCTGGCTTATTTTACTTCACATGATGCTCTCCAGTTATATCAATTCCCTTGTAAAAAAAACATAATTTCTTCTTATGGCAGAAAAACATGTGAATATATCACATCTTTATGCACGCATCTCTGAAAGGACAAGGCTGATTCCATTATTTGTATATTTAATCTAATGCTAAAACAAATAAAATATACAAATATCACTGTAGTTTGTTGGCTTAAGAATCCTTCAAATTTTTTCTTGAGTGATATAGTTGGGTCATATGTTAACATGTTAACTTTATTTTTTACTGTTTTTTTTGAAAGATGTCCAGGGATTGCTTTACATTTCTATTAGCACTCTGTGAGAGTTATCTTTATTGCCAATACATAGATTTGATCTGAATTATGTTATGAGGTAGTTTATCTCAACATAGTTTTGCATTTATACTTAGTCAAACCATTCAAGATACCAATAGCTATTCAGACTCTGTGGGCTTGGAGGGTGTATGGAGAAGTTCCAGTCTCGTTGTCAGAAGTATCATTTGATTAAGAGTAGTGACTTACAGAGTCTCCTTAGTAATTAGTATATTTAACTGTAAGGTTGATTATTTGGTAGCTAAAAGTTAAAATGAAAACAACAAAAAAAGTTGACACTTCAATCTTGTTCTCAAAACACTTTGCTCCTAAAACATTATTCAATTATAATGTGGATATGAATAAAATTATGTTAAGGATGGAGTAACTAGTAAGAATGAAAATCACCTAACATTATTGAATGCCACAAACAATATAAAGTATCTTGGTATGATTCTAACCAAACAAGTGAAAAAACTGTATGAGAAAAACTTCAGGTCCCTGAAGAAGGAAATGGAAGACGACCTCAGAGAATGGAAAAATCTTCCATGTTCATGGATTGGCCAGTTTAATATAGTAAAAATGGCCATCTTACCAAAAGCAATCTACAGATTCAATGCAATCCCCATCAAAATCCCAACTCAGTTCTTCATAGAGTTAGAAAGAGCAATGCTCAAATTCATCTGGAATAACAAAAAACCAGGAGAGCTAAAAGTATTCTCAACAACAAAAGAAATTCTGGGTGTATCAGTATCCCTGACCTCAAACAATACTACAGAGCAATAGTGTTAAAAACTGCATGGTACTGGTACAGTGACAGGTAGGTAGATCAATAGAATAGGATTGAAGACCCAGAAATGAACCCACACACCTATGGTCACTTGATCTTCAACAATGGAGCTAAGAACATCCAGAGTAAAAAAGGTAGAATTTTTAACAAATGGTGCTGGTTCAATTGGAGGTCAGCATGCAGAAGAATGTGAATTGATCCATTCTTATCTCCTTGTACTAAGCTGAACTCCAAGTGGATCAAGGACCTCCACATAAAACCAGACACACTGAAACTAATAGAAAAGAAACTGGGGAAGACACTTGAGGACATGGGCACAGGGGAAAAGTTCCTGAATAGAAAACACCAATAGCTTATGCTCTAAGATCAAGAATTGACAAATGGGAGCTCATAAAATTACAAAGTGTTTGTAAGACAAAGGACACTGTCAATCGGACAAAATGACAACCAACAAATTGAGAAAGGATCTTCACCAACCCTACATCTGACGGAGGGCTAATATCCAATATACACAAAGAACTCAAGAAGTTAGACTCCAGAGAGCCAAATAACCCTATTAACAATGGGGTACAGAACTAAACAAAGAACTTTCACCTGAAGAACTACGAATGGCTAAGAAGCACCTTAAAAAATGTTCGACATCATTAGTCATTAGGGAAATACAAATCAAAACAATCCTGAGATTTCACCTTACACCCATCAGAATGGCTAAGATCAAAAACTCAGGAGACAGTGGGTGTTGGCGAGGATGTGGAAAAAGAGGAGCTCTCCTCCACTGCTGGTGGGAATGCAAGTTGGTACAACCACCCTGGAAATCAGTCTGGCTGTTCCTCAGAAAACTGGGCCTAACACTTCCGGAGAACCCTGCAATACCTCTCCTGGGCATATACCCAGAGGTTTCCCTGGCATGCAATAAGGACACATGCTCCACTATGTTTATAGCAGCCTTATTTATAATAGCCAGAAGCTGGAAAGAACCCAGATGTCCCTCAATGGAGGAATGGATACAGAAAATGTGGTAGATTTACACAATGGAATACTACTCAGCAATTAAAAACAATGAATTCATGAATTTTTTAGACAAATGGTTGGAACTGGAAAATATCATCCTAAGTGAGGTAACCCAATCACAAAAGAACACACATGGAATACACTCACTGATAAGAGGTTATTAGCTCAGAAACTCTGAATACCCAAGACACAATTCACATATCAAATGATTCCCAAGAAGGAGGAAAGAGAGGTCCCTGGTCCTGAAAATTCTGGTTCCAGCATTGTAGGGGAATACCAGGACAGAGAAGTTGGAGGGGGTTGATAGGAGAATGGGCGGAGGGAAGAGGGCTGAGGGAACTTATGGGGATGGAGGACCAGGAAAGGGAAAATCATTTTGAATGTAAACAAAGAATATTGAAAATAAAATTATATATATATATATATATATATATATCTGTTCAGTCCCAATGGCCCAGTTTTAACACATACAGTGTAATATATAATGAGCAAAATGAAACCTGGTAACACTGTAATTAGGTTTTTACCACTTCTAAGAGTAGAGTAACTTTAATACAGCAACATGACTGCTCTAGCAAGGGATCACACACAATGACCTAGGTCTATATGATCCAGTCAGACTGTATGTGCATCATGATCAGGCAGGAAATACAGTTATCCCCTCAGTACACGCCTTTAATCCCTAGCAATGGAGGTAAAGTTGATTTGTAAAAGCAAGCAGTCATATTTGAAAGTGACAATTAAGTGATGAATCAGAGAAAGATTTGATAGAATGAATCAGAGATAGGATACTTCCAATTCACACAAGAAAAGACAGGAAAGAGAGGTGACTTAAGAAAGCATCACAGGGGGAGGGAGGGAGAGAGGAGAGAGAGAGAATGGGGATGGAGGGAGGAAGGGAGGGAGAGAGAGAGGGAGGTAGGGAACAAGGGAGGGAGGGAGTGGCCACGAGAGGGAGGGAGGGAGGGAGGGAGGGAGAGAGAGAGAGAGAGAGAGAGAGAACATTTACAGAGACAGGTTACAGGTCAAGATGAGGGCTTGAGGAACAAGAAGGAACCAGATTAGAACAGATTGCCAGAGATAATTTGAGGCCAAGCAGAACAATTCAGTGAGAAGCCAAACAAAAGTCTCCTTTAAATCAGCCAGCTTGTAGAGGTGTTTTGGAGCCAGAACAGCTGAGTTGACACAGCCCGTCAGAGTTCAGGAAGAACTAGAAAGGGAGGTGTTATTCAGCAGTAAGCCTCTGAGGCAATAATTACATCTGGCAAATAAATGTTACTTTTACACTAATTACAACAGTTCGCTCACTGTTGTGTGGCAGAAATGCTATTATTATTTTTAAAATCATTAAGAGTTTGCTAGCAACTGGGAAAGAAGACTAATTTTGAAGTTGGACATTTCAACATTTAGGGAATTCCTATATTGGCTACTAAATATGTTGTTTTTTTTTCTATATTGTAGGTTTCCAAAAGATTCAACATGGAAATAAATAAAATATCCCTTTACTCAAATGAGACATATAAAGTCAGATTTAGCTAGCCATCTGGTGAGCTGTTCTACAAATCTGCATTGAGTCTATCTGCTGCTAGAATACACTACCAACAAGACAAAAACCTATCTGCCATCTATTTTCCATTCAAGAACCTTATATCAACAGAAAGAATAAGATACAAAGACCTAAAAAACTGGTGAGATGGCTAGCTATGTAATACTAATTAGTAATCCACACTTGTTTAGAACAGCTTTTTGAGGACTTACATAATAGTAGGAGAGTAAAGTTAACATAGGAAAAGCAAACTAGTGCTAATGGAAAATTACGTATGTATGCTAGTTAGAGGAAGAAACAGAGGTTCTGCAATTGACTCAAAGGTGTCTCTCTAAGTTTCCTGGAAGCCAAAACAAAACAAAAATTTTTACAAAAGGTTTTACAAATCTTTATTATTTATCAAATTTCCATCAGTTCAAGGAAATAGACAAACCCTCTAAATGGTTAAATTTAAGTGTGTACTTTATGCACAGCTTAGTAGAAATGAATATTTCAAAAATAAATACAGAATATTGTATGAAAGTTTTCAAAGTTGAGAGTTTGTAATATTTATATTGGATGGTCTCAATCATGTCTATGCGACATACAGTGTTTACTTCTAGAGTAATTTATTCCCTTTCTCATTGATTTGGAGCTTGGCCATGTGAAATTTTTTTATTGGTTATTTTATTTTTTTTACATTTCCAATGTTATCTCTTTCCAGAAACCCCCTATTCCATCTCCCCTTTCCATGTTTCTATGAAGGTGCTGCCCAACCCATCCACCCACTCCTGCCTCAGCAGCCTAGTGTTCCCCTCTCCTCGGTCATCAAGCCTCTACAGGACCATGAGATTACAGATCTTGTGATGCCAAATAAGGCCATCCTCTGCTACATATCCAGCTAGAGCCATGGGTCCCCCCATGTGTATTCTTTGGTTGGTGTTTTAATACCTGAGAGCTCTGGGGCATTTAGTTGGTTGATATTGTTCTTCCGATGGGGTTGCAAATCCTTTCTACTCCTTCAGTTCTTGGCCTAACTTGTCCATTGTGGTCACTGTGCTCAGTCCAATGTTTGGCTACTTGCCTCTGCATCTGTATTGGTCAGACTTTGGCAGAGCCTCTCAGGAGACAGCTATACAGGGAGCACTGTCAGAAAGCACTTCCTGTCATCAGTAATAGTATCTGGGTTTGGAGTCAGCAGATAGGATGGATCCCTAGGTGGGACAGTCTCTGGTTGGCCCTTCCTTCAGGTTCTGTTCCACTCTTTGTCCCTGTATTTCCTTTTGACAGGAGGAATTATAGATTAATATTTTTGAGGTGGGTGGGTGGACCCATCCCTCAACCATGGGCTGTGCCTATCCACTGGATATGGTCCCTTTAGGTTCTCTCTCCTCTTTGTTGGGTATTTAGGCTAATGTCCTCCATGTTGGATCCTGGCAACCTCTTGGGTCACTGGCATCTGGGACTGTCTAGTGGGTACCACTAGATCCCCCTCCACCACTACTACACACCTACTTTCAAATTCTTGACCCTCTGTACTTCTCCACTATCTCCTCCCATATCTGAACTGACACCCCTTCTTTCCTTCCCCCTCCTCTCTCACTCCCAGATCCCTATACTTGCAGGAGTTTATGTTTTCCCCCTTCTGAGTAGGACTATAGCATCCCCATTTTAATGTGATCTTCTTCTTTCTTCTTGGGTTTTCATATGGTCTGTGAGACATTTTTAAGTGAACAAAATGTTTGATTTTGATCTGAGGTGTTACAAGGCCAGAGTAGAAGCAACAACTTTGGTGGAATCTCCAGAAGAATGGGTCAGCTTGCTTTGCCAGAGTTGACTCACAGCACAGGTGGAAAAAAGTGCTGGCTAGGGTGAAGATGGCAACAGTGAAACTTTGAATAATATTTTATTAATGTTTTGATAATGTATTTTGATCATACTCAGTGTCCTCCCTCACCTCTTCCCAGATCTACCTGAACATTTTACCCACCCTCCCTCTTGTTCTCTTTGCCTTAACCAATCAAGTAAAATTTGTGCTGTCCAAAGACTATTGGGTGTGGAACTGGCCTGGAAGATGACAGTTTTCTTGCAGAACTTATTTTTAACCTTGGCCTGACATCAAACAAGTTGACTAAATTTTGTTTTCTCTCTAGATTTGTTACAATATCCCATTCGTTGACTGTTCATTCTACAATTCAATTCTAATTTTGGTCCTCCCTCTTACATTTACTTTCTCATAGAAATCTATAGGTTTCTCTTTTTCCCTTTTATTTTCTATATTCTTTGTTTACATTCCAAATGATTTTCCCTTTCCCGAATACCGCCTCCCTACAAGTTGCATAAGCCCTCTTCCCTCTGCCCATTCTCCAATCAACACTTCCCCCCCCCCCTTCTCTGTCCTGGTAATCTCCTACAATGCTGGATCAAGCCTTTCCAGGACCAGGGACCTCTCCTTCCTTCTTCTTGGGCATCATTTGATATGTGAATTGTGTCTTGGGTATTCAGAGCTTCTGGGCTAATATCCACTTATCAGTGACTGCATTTCATGTGTGTTCTTTTGTGATTGGGTTACCTCACCTAGGATGATATTTTCCAGTACTAACCATTTGCCTAAGAACTACATGAATTCATTGTTTTTAATTGCTGAGTAGTATTCCATTATGTAAATATACCACATTTTCTGTATCCATTCCTCCATTGAGGGACATCTGGGTTCTTTCCAGCTTCTGGCTATTAAAAATAAGGCTGCTATGAACATATGTCCTTATTGCATGCTGGGGAATCCTCTGGGTATATGCCCAGGAGTGGTATAGCAGGGTCCTCCGGAAGTGTTATGCCCAGTTTTCTGAGGAACAGCCAGACTGATTTCCAGAGTGATTATACCAACTTGCATTCCTACCAGCAGTGGAGGAGTGTTCCTCTTTTTCCACATCCTCGCCAGCACCCGCTGTCTCCTGAGTTTTTAATCTTAGCCATTCTGACTGGTGTGAGGTAAAATCTCAGGGTTGTTTTGATTTGCAATTCCCTAATTACTAATGATGCTGAGCAATTTTTAAGGTGTTTCTCAGCCATTTGAAGTTCTTCAAGTGAAAAGTCTTTGTTTATCTCTGTACCCCATTTTTAATAGGGTTATTTGTCTCTCTGGAGTCTAACTTCTTGAGTTCTTTGTATATATTGGATATTAGCCCTCTGTCAGATGTAGGGTTGGTGAAGATCTTTTCTCAATTTGTTGGTTGCCGTTTTGTCCTTTTTTACAGTGTCCTTTGCCTTACAAACACTTTGTAATTTTATGAGGTCCCATTTGTCAATTCTTGATCTTAGAGCATAAGCTATTGGTGTTCTGTTCAGGAAAATTTTCCCTGTGCCCATATGCTCAAGGTTTGTCCCCACTTTCTTTTCTATTAGTTTCACTGTGTCTGGTTTTTATGTGGGGGTTTTTGATCCACTTGGACTTGAACTTTGTACAAGGTGGCAAATGGATGGAACTAGAAAATAACATCTTGAGTGAGATAACCCAATCACAAAAGAACACACATGGTATGCACTCATTGATAAGTGAATATTAACTCAGAAGCTTGGAATACCCAAGATACAACTCACAGACCAAATGAAGGTCAAGAATAAGCATAAGAAGCTCAAGATCAAAGTATGGATACTCTGGTCCTTCTTAGGAGGGGGAACAAAACACACACAGGAGGACATACAATGTATGGAGTAGAGAGTGAGAAAAAGACCATCCAGAGACTGCCCCATCTGGGGATCCATCCCATATACAGTTACAAAACCCAGACATTATTGTAGATGCCAACAAGTGCTTGCTGACAGGAGCCTGACATAGCTGTCATCTGGGAGGCTCTGCCAGTATATGACAGATACAGAAAAGGATACTCTTAGCCAACAATTGAACTGAGCACAGGGTCCCCAATGAAGGAGCTAGAGAAAGGACCCAAGGAGCTGAATGGGTTTGCAGCCCCATAGGACAAACAACAATATGAACCACCCAGTACCCTCAGAGCTCCCAGGGACTAATCAACCAAGAAAAGAGTATACATGGCGGGACCCATGGCTCCAGATGCATATGTAGAAGAGGATGGCCTTGTTGGACATCAAATGGAGGAGAGACCTTTGGTTCTGAGGAGGCTATATGCCCCTGTATAGGGGAATGCCAGGACAAGAAAGAAGGAGTGGGTGGGTTGGTGAGCAGGGGGAGGGAGGTTTGGTTAGGGTGGTGTTTGTACAAATAAAGAGGTAAGGCCATGTTTGATTAGTAAATGACAAACTCCATTGTGGATTATCATTCACATTTGATATATGACACTCAAACATCACCTGGGAACACAAGTTGCACTATTTATTGGAAATAATAAGGGCATAGATGAAATGAAAAATGAATATATACATAGCTATACCTTTTGCTGTTCATGGAGGAAAGACTTTTTTTTAAAAAGGTTTGTTAAGTTCCCCCACTTAGCTTTTCTATGCCAGATACAAGGTGTAGAATAGAATAAAGAGTATAAGTAACATGTTTTCCTTTTAGTTCATAATTTCTGTTGTTGATATCTTGGGCAATAGATAAGCATATATGTGTGTGTACATTTATGTTAAAATACATTACTGTGGACAATCTTATTTAAGATTTACATTCAAATACACTATTTTTATCAAAACAGATACAGCTTCATCATCTTGACAGTGTGCTTCAGTCTGACTTTAAACTCACAGAGATCTGTCTGTCTGCCTCTGCATCAAGTGCTATGGTTAAAGCTGGTTTTGTCTCCTTCAAATAAGTGAATGAGCTGTGAACTTTTTCTCATTGATAGAATATAGGTGGTAATGATCATTCACAGTACTGCAAGAATTAACCTGGAAAAGGTATTCATCCCTGTTAAAGAAGAGTAATGGTTCCAAGTAAGGAAACTACTACCTTAAAGGACTAAGTAGAAGAAAATGAACTTGGTATGAATGCTGGGGGAATGTAACCATAGATATAATTGAGAATCCAGACACATAGACTTTGGAGCCTAGGGATAGAAGTCTTTACATGGGGGTGGGGATGGGCATGATTGAATCATCAAGAAGTAGAGTTGGGGTATACTGAGAATCTTCAGACTTACTCATGAAGAATAGATGAGAAATGAACAAGTTTAGTTTAGTGGTTAAGTATGGAAGAGAGAATGTTCTGGGTTGAGGTGTTAGCAAAAGATAGGAGGATGTGTGTTGAGAGAACCCCTTGCAGACATTTGGATTTAAACGCAGTGAGAGATAAGCAGGTCTCCCAACAACTTGACAGCATTCTGCAAAATATGTCTATATATGCCGCAGAGTGATTAAAACCTGTCTCAAGGCTAAATATTTAGTGTACAGTAAGGTTAAAACACAAACGACTTCTTTTCTTCTTAACATTCTTCTCTCGTCTCTACTGTCAGTTACACTCAGCTGCAGACTTTTGCAGACCCAGAGCACACAGGTCATTAAACCAAAGTTAATATTACATTTCTTGCTTCTTCCTTTATTGTAGTATATATGGAATAAATAGAATTGAGCTTGAGAACAGAAATCGTGACCTGGTAACTGGAGTTGTTTAAATGGCATTCAGTTGTCAAAAAAGAAGTGGATCAAAATTCTTGTCACAATTAATTTTGAGAGTAAAATCTACAAAGATATGCATTGTTCCTTGAGGTTAATATTGGTTTCATCTTCAATCAATATTTACCCCACAATTCAATAAACGTGTGACTGCCTTCAACACAAGTCAATATCTGCTTAATTTCTGCAGTCCATTTCTTATTAGTGCTTTTGAAACTTCCTGACAGCTTTGGGGAAGTCTGAAGGATTGAAATGTTCAGGATCCTTATAGTCTCTCTATTGTCAATCTGTAAACAGTAGAGTTATATAGCATGGCTGCTTCTAGCAAAAATACAGCTCCTGAAGTTCTCAGAAGCCCTAATGAGGAAAAAATGGATGAATTGAAACTGAATTTTCAGATTTTTCTTTGGAACAGCAGGTTAAAGGTGACACTTTCAGAGAAATTTAATGTGAGAAGATGGACTATGTCTACAGCTATTTTATAAACATTACTAGTTTACATACCTAATTATTCCAGAATTGCCTGTGGCTGATTATCTTTTATTCATGAATAAGAAACTACATCCTTTTGAATTAATTCTTGTATCTACCATTCTTCAGGATTTTTATTTTTCACCTATAAAATGGTCTTCAGCACATCCCCTTGGAAACTCTTGTGACTGACCTGCTTGGATCCACCTCCACATTATCTCCTTTCAATTTCTTCATACACTGTATAGCACAGATTAATAATTTTCTATTCAAAAAGTGAGAAACTTTGAGTGAGGTCATGAAAATATTATTTAAATTATATTAATTTGATGTTGATATTTTTCAGAATAGACCAGGTTAGAACTGATTATAACAGGAAAGTTTTATTCTTACCCCACAAGCTGAATAATAAAACCTAGTAGGGGATCAATTCCCAAGGTTAGAATGCATTTTCATTGCATTCAACATTAATCAAAACATCTTTTGAGTATTCTGAACATGGACATTTTTATACTGTAAAAATAATATTGAGATATAGGGGGTATTGAAGAATGTCTTAAGGAATTTCAAAGGAATAGAAAACAGGTTTGACAAGTTAAAGTGAAAGAGATTGTAGTACTTAAGCTTAGCATAACAAACACAAAGCCATGAAATTATGATCATAAATATATGAGAGGATTTATGTGATGAGGACCGGGAGGAGGTTTTGTGTTTGTCAGTTGAAAACCAAACAAGAGTATTGTGTTGAATCAGAGAGTAATAGCTGGAGGGTGCTTAAACCACAAATAGATTTTGCATAGTTTTGTGTGTGTGTGTGTGTGTAAGAGTTTAAATATTGGCTATTCATTTATGGAGTTAATTATTAATATGCCAATATTATTTCTGTATTAGTAGTCATGCTTCATTTATTCTTTTTGGGTGCTTTTTTTTTTTCAAAGACAAAATCACGCTATATAACCTTGGATGACCTGGAAGTCAATATGTAGACCAGACTGACTCCAAACGCACAGAGATCCACCTGCCTTTACTTCTCAAGTGCTGAGATTATCACATACATCATAATATCAGGCCATGGCAGGCTTCATTTTTTATACAACCTTTTAAAGGTTATCCAAAAATTATTATATTAGAACAAGGATAAGAACCATAAACTTTGGCATTATCCTGCAATCTAGTACCTCTATGATTAGGGAAATCCACTAAATCTCAATATGATTCAGTGCCCATAGTAAGAGGATAATGATGCTGACTAGCTTGTTCTGATTCTGTAGTCCTCAACTTTGAATTTAGCCAGGTAGCTTGCTTTGGTCAATAGTTCATTATAGGATATATGAACATATAGGATATATGAAATATGTAAATATTCCTACTATTGTGATTCCTTGCTTGCTTCCTTGCTTGTTCCTTTAACATGAATTTGAAAAGCATGGGTTGTCATGTTCATTTCTAGAAAAGGCTAGACAATATGGAAAGGTAATTTAGTTACCTTTGCCTGGGCTGCGCTTAGTTCAGACAGTTTCTAATCCATGTCTGAATCCTGGAGAATGATTACCTAAAAATGAGAGGAAAGTGCCCAGCTATGTTTTATTATTCTCCAACTGATGCTTCACTCAACAGCAGACTCATGGTAGTAATGACTGTAGTTTTCAGTGCTGATTTATTGAATGATTTCACAGCCCTTTTGAGGCAATAGTTATCATCTCAAGCATCTCAGCATAGTGCTTGACTTATACCAAGTTTTAGTTACCTTTTCATGGACAAAGCACAATAAATACTTTATAAGCTTACCTAAACTGTGAAGCATGCTATGTTGAAGAAAAACTTGAATGACTATTTTTGCTTGATGTCATACAAATGTCACTTTTGCAATAAGATGTGAAATAACAAGTGCTTTACAAAGAGTCCTTAAGCTTTTGCATATTGCAATTGCAAGTATAACTTCCTCCCATTAGTGCTGATTTGAATTATGGGTGTGTGCTGAGCAAAATGTATTCTATAACAATGAGACTATTGAATTAATTTAGTAACCCGGAGTCTTACCTTTTTTTTTTTCTTTACTAACTTCCCACTCATTTCCTTATGCAGTTTTTTTAATTGTAGTAAATGCAAAAGGAAACATCTAAACATTCACTGAGTTGGCTTTAGAAAAACTGAATTTTATTATAAAGCCTTAATGTTACACATATATTAAGGACGACCCTTAAAATTGCCTGACCATTCATTTTCTATTATAGTTATTCAAAATAGTCAGTTTTGATTTATTGCCTTCAATTTTCCTTTGATTAATGCAAATCACAAATGTCCACTTATATTTCTTTTCACCATCTTCATTGATACCATTCACTTTCTTTTCATATTCCACTAAAATCTATTTCTTTGTTAATATTCAGTTGTATTAAGTGAAAATAATTGGAATTACCTTCTCAAATATTGTGCTTTCCCTGTAATCAATATTCACAATGTTCAGAACATATATTGCTTTATTGGTTACCAGATTCATTTTAGCATTTTTAATTTAGAAGGTTATAACGCAAAGGATATAGTAAGTTCCACATAGTTTATCATACCTTTGAGTCCATAGCTTGATGATTCTATGAATTAAGTTAGCATTAAATAAATCTGCTCTTAAAACTCATGAAATATACATAGCCCTGTGTGTGCTAATTAAACAAAGTAAATTTGTGTGTTGTAGAGAAAAAAAATTCCATTTACATGAAGAAAATTTAGAAAGAATTCATTGATGTTAAGCAAATATTAGAATATAGGAAAGAAGGGATGGAGAAGATAAAACTAACATTTATTAACATATATGCAATTTCATCTGCCTAACAGTTAATTTATTTTGTTTCCACTGGTCTCGTTATGCTGTTTTATTCATAAAGTCAGGCACATGAAGAAGAGATAAAGGTATTAAAAAAGGGTAAGATTGGGTTAAAGAAAAACTTTAAGAAGAAAAGTTGGTATATTTATAATTATAATGGGAAGACACAATGAGTCTGCGAAGACAGGTGCAAGAACATATACTGTAGTAAGGTTTAGCAGGAGTCACAAGAGGTGTGCACTCTATCTGGCTGTCTTTGATTTGCTCACCTGCTATTTGCTTCAGTCTGACTTCCTTTTACAATGTGCTTCTGATGTGCCTTTAGAAGAACAATTAATGACTTCTACTTGCCTTTGCTGAAGGTCATCTAGCACTTACAAACCTTCAGTTGATGTGATAACACTCCCTTGGTCCTCAACTGAGACTTTCCTTTGGTTCATTGATAATGTTATTTCCATCAATTCTGTCTTTTAGCTATTTTGTATAGCTTTCAAACGAAATTTTAGCTTTTTGTTTTATTAGTTAAACTGCATGCATGTCACTAGAATCCTTGGTTGTTTTTGATACTTTCTAATTTCAGAGATAAAAAAATCATTTTGAATATTACATTTAGTTAGTAGATTTATCAGTCTTACCTGAAAAAAGTCAAGGTATAAGAAATTTGTATTTTGGAATTGAACAAAAGTTTGTAAATAAATAAGAAAATACTTCATTAAAAGAAAGATGGATTTAGGAATACATCTAACAAAAATTGTGACAACCAAGATTACACCTGAAACAATAGATTGTCAGAGACACTGAAAAGATTTAAATGAATTGCACAGGGAGGGGGGAACCCATGTTTATAGATTGTTTGGAAGGCAGAACATTGTTACAATGTCAATTCTTTTAAAATTGATCCACAGAGTAAATGTAATCCCAATCAAATCCCTGCAGAGTATGTTTGCATGTGTAAATTGCTAAGCTGATTATAAAATTTGTATTGAAATGCAAAAGCTGTGAATAGTCAATGGCATCTTGAAGGAGGAAAAACAGCATTGGAGAAATTACACTAGGATTTTCCAAGACTACATATAAACCAATAATGATTAAGGCAGTGTGGTATTGATTAAATAATTGACAAACAGGCCAATGGTGCAGAAAAGGGAGTACTGGAAGAGCCTACACAGCTACTTGAATTGTACCTGATGCCACTGTAATTAAGTTCAAAGTAAATAGACTTTTAAAAATTATGTCACAATAATTACATTTTCTTATGAGAGAAAATGGACATTGATACCTATGTCAAGCCATATACAAAATATAATTAGGGTGAACAATCAAACTAAATATGAAAACTAGAGCACTTGAACAAGGAGATGAAAGTTAACTAACTTCTATAACAGTCTATAGTGAAAAATCCAGGGACCTGCTAACTTTCCTTGTGAATGATATGTTAATGGACAGCAGCCAGACCACACATTTATGCATTCTTTAGGACTGCTTTTACACCACTGTAGAGAGAATATCTTGTGTGTTGTTATTTAAAAAGCCTATGGCCCACAGCTTAGACCGGAAATAGAGAGGTGGGATGGATATCTGGGAAGAGAAAGTGTTCTGGGATACAACCAGAGGCAGCAGACACACCTGGGAGGGTGTCAGGAGCCAGAAGCATGGTCCCTGAGCCCAGGTAACTAACCACATGGAAAAATGTAGATTAAAATAATTTGGCAATTTTAGTTATAACCTAGTCAGATTAGAGCTTAGCTATATAGCCAAGGTATTTGCAAATGCATTTTGAGTCTGAGTCTTATTTCTGGGAGCATGGGGCTGGGAGGAAGAACCAGGGCTTAACTTCAACATACCACACTTCAGAGTTAATTTGTTACGATTGAGATTCTATGATTTACAAAACAACATGCATTTATAATTTGGCAAAATTTTTTTGAAGAAGAAAACATAGGTTCAACATCTTATGACTATGGAGTTATCACTTGGAAATCACATATAAATAGAAAAAAAAGATAAAAAAAAATTAAAACACCCAAGGTTGAATAAACAAAAAACACTGACTTTATCAATTAAGATCATGTTTATTGGGCATTAAATGTAAAATATAATTTAAAAATGGAAATAATCCTATTTTAAAATGAGAAAACGATTTTAACAGACATATCTAACCATAAAACATTTGTCATTAAGGAAATTAAAAGCAAAGCCACAATATACTATCTTTTACATATCTACTAGGATAGCCATGAAAATATCAAAAATGGGCACATATATGTAGAAATTTCTATCTCTATATGCTCTTGTTGGGAATATAAACTGAATTAAGCAGTATTTCTACTTCACAGAATAAAAACTATGTTCACAGAATAACAAAATATGGCCAGACATAACATCCTATGAATATACAAGCTACAGTATTCATAGTGGATATAATAATGAAGCCACACAAATGTCCATTAGTCCATGGATGGATAAAAAAATATAATGTGGTATATCCACACAGTATGATTTTTAAGGTTCTGTCTGTCTGTTTTTCTCTTTTTCCTTTCTACTTTTTTTCCTTCCTTTCTTCCTTCCTTCCTTTCTTATTTTCTTCTTTCTCTCCTTCCTTTCTTTCTCTGTTTTTCATTCTAAGACAAGGTCTTACTGTACAGTTCTGGATAGCTTGGAACTTTCTATGTAGACCAGGATAGCATTGAACTTGTATTAAAGAAATGAATCATTATGCCCTGTTTTAAGTTATTTTTCATAAACACATGAAATAGTTCATGCTAATTGAGTACTATATTCCATTTTGAGGTGCACATACTGTATAATGATTATAGTAACTATACTTTCCTGTCATAGGTTAATTATTTCTTTTTTATTCATTATAAGGAATTTATTTTATAATTAGTCAGATTTATATATCAATAAAGTCAATTCACGAGATGCCGACACAATAATTTCAGAGCCAACTGATAATGATGCAAGCTGCCAATGTAGATTAGGCAAGATATCCCAATTATTTTATCCCTATATGATATTATAGCGACCTGTGGCTATTGGAAGCCACACGAAATCTGAATCTCGGTCTGTTCGTCCTCCATTTTCCTCCTTCTCTCCTCTGCCGCTCTCTGTCTGTGCAACTATTTTTTTTAATTCGATATATTTTTTATTTACATTTCCAATGGTTTCCCCTTTTCTAGCCGCCCACTCCCCGAAAGTCCCATAAGACCCTTTCTCTCCCCCTGTCCTCCCACCCACCCCTTCCCACATCCCCGTTCTGGTTTTGCCCTATACTGCTTCACTGAGTCTTTCCAGAACAAGGGACCACTCCTCCATTCTTCTTGTGCCTCATTTGCTGTGTGGATTATGTTTTGGGTATTCCAGTTTTCTAGGTTAATATCCACTTATTAGTGAGTGCATACCATGATTCATCTTTTGAGTCTGGGTTACCTCACATAGTATGATGTTCTCCAACTCCATCCATTTGCCTAAGAATTTCATGAATTCATTGTTCCTAATGGCTGAATAGTACTCCGTTGTGTATATATACAATATTTTTTGCATCCACTCTTCTGTTGAGGGATACCTGGGTTCTTTCCACCTTCTGGCAATTATAAGTAGGGCTGCTATGAACATAGTGGAGCATGTATCCTTATTACATGCTGGGGAATCTTTTGGGTATATGCCTAGGAGTGGTATAGCAGGATTTTCTGGAAGTGAGGTGCCCAGTTTTCAGAGGAACCGCCAGACTGATTTCCAGACTGGTTGTACCAATTTACAACCCCACCACCAGTGGAGGAGTGTTCCTCTTTCTCCACATCCTCATCAACACCTGCTGTCTCCTGAATTTTTAATCTTAGCCATTCTGATTGGTGTAAGGTGAAATCTCAGGGTTGTTTTGATTTGCATTTCCTTAATGACTAATGAAGTTGAGCATTTCTTTAGATGTTTCTTCACCATCCGAAGTTCTTCAGGTGAGAATTCTTTGTTTAACTCTGTACTCCATTTTTTAATAGGGTTGTTTGGTTTTCTGGAGTCTAAATTCTTGAGTTCTTTATATATATTGGATATTAGCCCTCTATCTGATGTAGGATTGGTGAAGATCTTTTCCCAATTTGTTGGTTGCCGATTTGTCCTTTTGATGGTGTCCTTTGCCTTACAGAAACTTTGTAATTTTATGAGGTCCCATTTATCAATTCTTGAACTTAGAGCATAAGCTATTGGTGTTCTGTTCAGAAACTTTCTCCCTGTACCGATGTCCTCAAGGGTCTTCCCCAGTTTCTTTTCTATTAGCATCAGAATGTCTGGCTTTATGTGGAGGTCCTTGATCCATTTGGAGTTGAGCTTAGTACAAGGAGACAAGGATGGATTAATTCCCATCCTTCTGCATGCTGACCTCCAGTTGAACCAGCACCATTTGTTGAAAAGGCTATCTTTTTTCCATTGAATGTTTTCAGCCCCTTTTTCGAGGATCAAGTGGCCATAGGTGTGTGGGTTCATTTGTGGATCTTCAATCCTGTTCCATTGATCCTCCTGCCTGTCACAGTACCAATACCATGCAGTTTTTAACACTATTGCTCTGTAGTATTACTTGAGGTAATGGATACTGATTCCCCCAGAATTTCTTTTGTTGCTGAGAATAGTTTTAGCTATCCTGGGCTTTTTGTTAGTCCAGATGAATTTGAGAATTGCTCTTTCTAACTCTGTGAAGAATTGAGTTGGGATTTTGATGTGTATTGCATTGAATCTGTATATTGCTTTTGGCAAAATGGCCATTTTAACTATATTGATCCTGCCGATCCATGAGCATAGGAGGTTTTCCCATTTTTTGAGGTCTTCTTCCATTTCCTTCTTCAGAGTCTTGAAGTTCTTGTCATACAGTTTTTTCACATGTTTGGTAAGAGTCACCCCAAGATACTTTATACTGTTTGTGGCTATTGTGAAGGGGGTCATTTCCCTAATTTCTTTCTCAGCCTGCTTATCCTTTGAGTATAGGAAGGCCACTGATTTGCTTGAGTTGATTTTATAACCTGCCACTTTGCTGAAGTTGTTTATCAGCTGTAGGAGTTCTCTAGTGGAGTTTTTTGGGTAACTTAGGTAGACTATCATGTCATCTTCAAATAATGATAGTTTGACTTCTTCCTTTCCAATTTGTATCCCTTTGACCTTCTTATGTTGTCGAATTGCCCGAGCTAGTACCTCAAGTACAATATTGAAAAGATAAGGAGAAAGGGGGCAGCCCTGTCTAGTCCCTGATTTTAGTGGGATTGTTTCAAGTTTCTCTCCATTTAGTTTGATGCTGGCTACCGGTTTGCTGTATATTGCTTTTACTATATTTAGGTATGGGCCTTGAATTCCTGTTCTTTCCAAGACTTTAAGCATGAAAGGATGCTGAATTTTGTCAAATGCTTTTTCAGCAAACAATGAAATGATCATGTGGTTTTTTTTTCCTTTGAGTATGTTTCTGTAGTGGATTGCATTGATGGATTTCCATATATTGAACCAACCCTGCATTCCCGGGATAAAGCCTACTTGATCATGGTGGATGATCATTTTGATGTGTTCTTGGATTCAGTTGGCAAGAATTTTATTGAGTATTTTTGCATCGATGTTCATAAGGGAAATTGGTCTGAAGTTCTCTTTCTTTGTTGGATCTTTGTGTGGTTTTGGTATCACCGTAATTTTGGCTTCATAGAAGGAATTGGGTAGTGTTCCTTCTGTTTCTATTTTGTGGAATAGTTTGAAGAGTATTGGTGTTAGGTCTTCTTTGAAGGTCTGATAGAATTCTGCACTGAAACCATCTGGTCCTGTGCTTTTTTTTGGTTGGAAGACTTTCTATGACTCTTTCTATTTATTTAGGGGTTACGGGACTGTTTAGATGATCTATTTGGTCCTGATTTAATTTTGGTATTTGGTATCTGTCAAGGAAATTGTCCATTTCCTCCAGATTCTCCAGTTTTGTTGAGTATAGGCTCTAGTAGTAGGATCTGATGATTTTTTGGATTTCCTCAGTTTCTGTTGTTATATCCCCCTTTTCATTTCTAAGTTTGTTAATTTGGATACTTTCTCTGTGCCCTTTGGTCAGTCTGGCTAATGGTTTATCAATCTTGTTGATTTTCTCAAAGAACCAGCTCCTGGATTCGTTGATTCTTTGTACAGTTCTCTTTGTTTCCAATTGATTGATTTCAGCCCTGAGTTTGATGATTTCCTGTCTTCTACTCCTCCTGGGTGAATTGGCTTCTTTTTGTTCCAGGGCTTTCAGGTGTGTCATTAAGGTGCTTGTGTGTGCTCTCTCCATTTTCTTTTTGGAGGCACTCAGGGCTATGAGTTTTCCTCTTAGCACTGCTTTCCTTGTGTCCCAAAGATTTGGGTATGTTGTGCCTTCATTTTCATTAAATTCTAAAACGTCTCTGATTTCTTTCTTTCTTTCTTCTTTTGCCAAGGTGTCATTGAGTAGGGAATTATTCAGCCTCCATGTGTATGTGGGCTTTCTGGTTTTTTTTGCTATTGAAATCCAATCTTACACCATAGTGATCTGATAGGAGGCAAGGGATTAGTTTGATTGTCTTATATTTGTTGACGTCTGCCTTCTCTCCAATTATATGGTCGATTTTGGGGAAGGTACCATGAGGTAAAAATATATTCTGAGAAAAAGATATATTCTTTTGCTTTAGGGTAAAATGTTCAATAAATATCAGTCAAATCCAATTGGTCCAAAGGTTCAATTAGTTTTACTGTGTCCCTGTTTCGTTTCTGTTTTCCTGATCGATCCATTGAGGAGAGTGGAGTGTTGAAGTCACTCACAATTATTGTGTTAGGTGCAATGTGTGCTTTGAGCTTTAGTAAAGTTTCTTTTATGAATGAGGGTGCCTTTGCATTTGGCACATAGATGTTCAGAATTGAAAGTTCTTCTTGGTGGATTTTTCCTTTGACCAGCAAGAAGTGTCTTTCTGTGTCTCTTTTGATGACTTTAGGTTGAAAGTCAATTTTATCTGATATTAGAATTGCTACTCCTGCTCGTTTCCTGTGACCATTGGCTTCTAAGATTGTCTTCCAGCCTTTTACTCTAAGGTAGTTTTTATCTTTGACACTGAGGTGTGTCTCCTGTATGCAGCAAATTGTAGGGTCCTGTTTCCTTATCCAGTCTGTTAGTCTATGTCTTTTTATTGGGGAATTGAGACCATTGATGTTAAGAGATATTAGGGAATAGTGATTATTACTTCCTGTCATTTTTGATGTTCTTTTTATATTTGAGTGGTTATCTTCTTTTGGGTTTGTTTAAGGAAGGTAACTATCTTGCTTTTTCCAGGGTGTAGTTTCCCTCCTTGTATTGGAGTTTTCTTCCTATTATTCTTTGTAGAGCTGGGTTTGTGGAAAGATATTGTGTAAATTTGGTTTTGTCATGGGATATCTTGGTTTCTCAATCTATGGTGAATGAGAGTTTTGCTGGGTATAGTAGTCTTGGCTGATATTTGTGTTCTCTTAGAGTCTGCATGAGATCTGCCCAGGATCTTGTAGCTTTCATGGTCTCTGGGGAGAAGTCTGGTGTGATTCTGATAGGTTTTCCTTTATATGTTACTTGGCCTTTTTCTCTTACTGCCTTTAATATTCTTTCTTTGTTTAGTGCATTTGGGGTTTTGATTATTATGTGATGAGAGGTATTTCTGCTCAGGTCCAGTCTGTTTGGAGTTCTGTAGGCTTTTTGTATATTCATAGGCATCTCTCTCTTTAAGTTGGGAAAGTTTTCTTCCACAATTTTGTTGAAGATATTTGCTGGCCCTTTCTGTTGTAAATCTTCACTCTCATGTATACCTATAATCCTTAGGTTTGGTCTTCTCATTTTATTCTAGATTTCCTGGATGTTCTGGGATACAAGCTTTTTGCATTTTGCATTTTCTTTGACAGTTGAGTCAATGGTTTCTATGGTATCTTCAGCATCTGAGATTCTTTCTTCCATCTCTTGTATTCTGTTGTTTATATTTGCATCTATGGCCCCTGATACCTTCTCAAGGTTTTCTATCTCCAAAGTTGTCTCCCTTTGTGATTTCTTAGTTGTTTCTACTTCTGTTTTTAGATCCAAGATGGTTTTGCTCAGTTCCATCATTTGTTTGTTTGTGTTGTCCTGTAATTCTTTAAGAGATTTTTGTGTTTCCTCTTTCATGACTTCTTCCTGTTGACGCAAGTTCTCCTGCATTTCTTTAAGTTGTTTTTTTTGTTGTTGTTGTTTTTTTTTGTTGTTGTTGTTGTTGTTTTTTTTTTTTTTTTTTTTTTTTTTTTTTTTTTTTTTTTGCCTTTCTTCTTTATTGGCTTCTATCTCTTGGGCCTTATTCTCCTGCATTTCTTTAAGTGATTTTTTTGTTTCCATTATACGGTTTCTAGCTTATTCATGTTCCCCTGTATTTCTTTAAGAGATTCATTCATGTCCTTTTTGTGTTCTTCTAACAGCATCATGAATAGTGATTTTAAATCCATATCTTGTTTCTCTGGTGTGTTGGCATAACCAGGACTTGCTGATGTTGGAGAGTTTGGTTCAGATGTTGCCATATTGCCTAGATTTCTGCTAGTAGTGTTCCTGCACTTGCCCTTTGCCATCTTTTTCTCTGGAGCTAGTTGCTCTTGTCTCTGGCTGGTGTTTCAGCCTCCTGAGAGGCTCTAGGACTATTTCTGCAACACTGGATGGCAGGGTTTCCCCTGTTGCAGATTGCTGATGTGCTGTCCTCCTCTTGGGTGCCCTTGCAGCCCTAGTGTGTTTTGCCCCAGATTGTGTCTGTGAACCAGATGATACCTGTTTGCTCCTTCAGGGAGTGCTGAGGGATGTATACTGCGGGGACCTTTTCTGCTAGCTGATCACTCTGCTGGCCAGCGGAACTCCCAACCGGGTTGGTGCACACAAGGCTAGCCTTGCTGCTCAGGCCCTGAGTCAAGGCAAAAGCCTGGCAGGCCAATGTCCGAGCAAAGTTCCCCTCAGCTTTGAGTGTTAATTGGGTCTGTCAGGTGACCAGGATGGTGGCGTGTGCATGCTCCCTGAGAGTGCTGGGAGAGTCTGCTGGGCTAACAACCTCCTGGCCGGGTCGGCACACAGATGGCCCACTGAGCAGCCCAGAGCCTGGGGCAGTCCAGGTCAGACTGTCTTAAACCCTAGCCAAGTCAGCCTTGGGCTAGCCTGTTAGCTGGTTTTGCCTGCTAGGACTCTCTGGCTTCCTGTAGGCAAAATGGTGGCGGTGCGCTGGCCTGGACAAACAACCTCCTGGCCGGGTTTGCACACCAGTGGCCCCCCAACCAGCCCAGGCCAACGCCCGTCGGGCTTAGACCCCCTCAATGTTGGTCTTGGGTTGAACCAACATGGAGGCCAGTCTCTCGTAACTGACTGGCAGGAGGCAGAATTCTGATGTGGCTTCTGTGTGGTGAAAGGCGCCATAAATCCACCACTGCTTGCAGCCTGGCTGGCCAGCGATGGCCAGTGATCGTGGGCACAGGATCTGCCTGGACCCTGTCAGCTTGGTTCCACTGCTGATGGCCCTTCCTCTGGACCAGTCACTGCCGCTGTTGCTGCTGCCGCCACTGCCTCAATTATTTCTTGATGGTTAAAACAAACAAACAAACAAATCCCTCTTCTCTCTCATAAAGTAGAATATTATTTAGCCATGGGAATTAAAGAAGTGCCAGAAGATAAAACACTTCAGATGAACCTGAAGGTGCTATGGTGGGCCAACCAGCCAATTACCTTGGCAAGTGAAAGCAGTTGCCATGAATGTCTAGACAACTTGTACTCAGAATATAGGGTAGAAGAGAACCAACTCTAGAAAGTGATTATCTGACTTCCACTTACATGCTGCAACATACACATGTCCACACTCACAGAGATCATACATATAACCAACATATGTACATTCACATACAAGCACTGATAATAAATAAAATAATATTAACCAAGAAAGCATTGTCTTAATGAAAGCAGATACAATGGGGAAAATATTGTATGGTTCTATTTTTGTGAGGTTTCCAGAGGAGGTAAATCCACATAGAGTGAAAATGAGGAAATGAATGGTTATCAGAGAGTGGATCAAGTGAGATTTAGAGGAAACAAATTAATGATCACAAGGTGTCTCTTGGACGTAATGAAAACTTTCTGGGATTCTCTAGAATTATCATTTGTACAACTATGAATATTCAAAAAACATTGAATTACACTTTTAAAAAGGAGAATATCATAGTATTTAAATACATAATAATAGTTTTATATCAAACTAAAAATTATATTTGTCTACTGAACATTTAAAACAGATCAAGCAGGCATTGAAAAGTAGTAATTTCAGTGACTGTTAAGTCACCTACCAGATATTACCAGGTGCTTACAAAGTAGTTATAAATCTAAATATACAATATTGGCTGGCTAGCATTTAATATTACAGCAGCATTGGAGATGCTAGTCTAATTTTGTGTAGCTACTCACCTAGTTTTATTGATACTATTAGGAATAGTATATATGGCAATAGTATATATATGTATATACATACATATATATATATATATATATATATATATATATATATATATATATATATATGCCAGATATATTACGGAAGAGTATATTAGAGTAAGCAACATAGATCTTTTGCCTGTAACCAAGAAACTCTACCTTACCATTTATAACCAAGAGAAATCAGCACACTTGTCATCCAAGACTCATAAAATAAATGGTAATATTATCCCAAGTCATAATAACTTAAACTAGACATGGCCTAAATGTCAATCAGTGGAAGCATAAAAATTATAGTCAAATGATATATTGAAATGGAACAGAAAGAGCCAATATATTGATATTTATGCAATGCAGATGAATTAAGGAAACAATATATTGACTAAAAGAAGCTATACACACACACAATGGATACTCTATATGATTCTACCTATGTTATGCATGAGAACTGAACAAATTGACAAATGTCTCATTGGTTAATAGCATTTGTTGCTCTTGCAGAATAGCCAGGTTCAATTCTCACCACCCATATTACATTTCACAACCATGTAACTACAGATCCAGGGGATCTGAAGCTTTCCCTTTTCTGGCATACATGGATACCAAGTATGGGGAAAACACTCAACCACGTGCAATAAAATCAGTAAATAGAAAAAATTAAAAAGAATAGAACAAATTAATTGTATTGTATAAATGAACATCAGTTGCAAATGATAGAGGTCTGGAAACTGAACAAAATGATGTAAGAAAAAAACTCGGGATTGCTAGGCAAACTGCATATTATAATGTGCACACTGGGTCCATATGTATATACAAATGTAAAATTGTATTGTATATTTAACACTTCTGCATTTTGCATATTTCAAAGAATGATTTAATAGCTCAACTATGAAAATAATAGCAGATGAAATAGAAAAGAAGACCTATAAACTCTTCTGATTATGAAAATCAAAATTGCCATTTTACCAAGCAAAATGGTACTGAAAGGGAAATGAACCCATCTCTTTTGCTGAACAAGTGCTCTCAACCACTGAGACATCTGTCAGTTTGTTCAATTCTTGTGCATAGCATTGGCAGAATCATATATAGTATTCATTAGTGTGTATATAAATTCGATTAGTTAACATACTGTTTTCTCAACTCATCTGCATAAAAGAATGATATGATAGGTAGCATCAGTAGTTACAACTATTTTGTATTAACACAGAAAGAGAATGGTATAAGAATATAAAACAGCAAGAAATTCATTTCCTTGGTCTTAATCATCTAACATTTTTCATAATACAAATACAAACTTCATTTTGAATTAGTGACATCTGAAGAAGGACAGATGTTATTTGTTTGACGGATACCTCAGCCTTTAAACTTCTTCTTCATAGGTATAAACAAAATAATTTCATTTCCTCGTATTTTTATTTAAAACTCACTGACTCCTCATTGTGCACAGTAGTGTTAGTGGTTGTTGCTTTGCACTCTGGCTGCATATTAGAATAACAAAAAGCTTTGAAAAAATGACCTGTATTCATTCTATTTCAATACAGCAGAATCTTAACAGCACGTAGCTTGGGGACACCCATTAAAGTATTGTTTAGTCTACCCCATAAATCTTCAACTCAGGATTGCTGTTCAGTTATTCATGCTTGTTATTGTGACTGCCTTGCTCCCCCTTGCTAAGTTTTTTTTTAGGGGGGGGGGAGATAGCACCTTTCTTACAAGACTTAGTGTGTGTGGCCATGTTGCCAGATCTTTACTTAATTCCCCTGCCCCTGAGCAAAATTAGATCTCTCATACTATATAGCAGGTATTATTTTCTATTACAGTTAAAGCAGCACAAGAGATTCATTAGGCAGGCCTTACACCTGTTTCTATCTCTAGTGTCTAGTAGAGGGTAAAACATAAAATCCAAATCAAAGTTGAATGAATGAATAAATAAATCTTATTTTGAGACTTTGCAGGAGGAAATCCCTGATTGCCCTCAGCTAACTTAACAATGTTATCGTTTCAAAATAAATAAATCGTAGTTTAAGAAAAAAAGTTGGGAAAATAAAATTGTAGGAAACACCATGAGTAAATAATTGCTATCCAAGCAGGGTAAAGTGAAAGGGAACTTAGATAGAATAGTATTTCTAAATATTCACAGCAGTGTGAAAAGTACAGGTAGAAAACAAGGTATTCTTGGTCCAAAATGGGGGGATGCTACTGCATACTTCAAAAGTGTTATGTTGACACCGAAGAGAGTTCCTTAGGCGATGCTGACTCTGGTTTGCAGGGAACATGCAGAAAGGTAATTCTGATGATTTGACATCCCTTGAGCACGCATTCTGAGCATCCTGACTGAAAAAAAATTGACTGTAAAAATTGAAGGACAAACTCCAGGTATCTCTTCTGTTTACACTTTTACCATTTTTCCCACTGTGGGATGGATTGCAGCCAAAAGAGTAAGGGAAGCGGGCAGATCTGATTAAAAATCAAGTATGTGTCTTCCTCTGAGCCTTACATGGCTTTGGTTCTGATGTGTAGGAGGATTAGGATCACCAGTCATCATAAGAGAATCTGTGGGAAAAGTGATTTTAATATCATTTGTTCATGCGGGTGGGGACACAGTCATTTCATCCATTCTAATTTGGTGCCAGTTTATCAAGAAAAAGAGATACTCTCCACCCAACAGCCTCTTTTCTTTTGCAGCCACTGAATGTGCTTTTCAAAACCACAGTCTTATGGATTCTTTCAAAGTTCTTAATAGATAGAGGATCACTAAACTTCCTTACTCAAACTACAAAAATGCACTCTGCTTTGTTGTCTCAGACAGAGTTTTAAGAAAACTGGGGGAAGGATTTAGCATCCTGCTTTGGAGCTTTAACACAAACTCAGGGACTGTGGGGATTACTGTTGTTACTGATGACAGGACTAGAAGCATGCCATAGTTTTCTGTTGTCCTCACACACAATTCTGGTGAAATCTTTCTGGCTTAGTTTTCGATTCAGCCTCTCTTTCATTTCTTCCCACCCTGTTTGTAGGTATGGGTTTTTGCTCATCTTTTTGAGACCTAGCCCATTTTTATGTGGGAAATAACAAAGAACAAGGGGTTTTGTTTCTTAATCAGTGGTATAAAATTATGGAACTGAAATGTTGGCTTTTCAGCTTTATTGGGTGCCATATAGTGACTCTGCCATTTTTATAAGAGGCATATTGAGTGTGTTGGCTTGACCCACAATATTATTGCCACAGCTCTTTGACAAGGATTCATATTACACAATCTCTTCTTGTCATTTTTTTTTCAATTTCCTATATTCTTTGTTTACATTCCAAATTATTTTCCTTTTCCAGGTTCTCCCCTCACCATAACTCCCATACGCCCTCTTCCCTCTGCCTGTTCTCCAATCTTCAAAGCCACTTCAGTCATATATGGGTGAAGTTTGTAAGATTTGCATGCTTTTTCACCACCATATCTTTCCTCTTTGTGTGAGGCCACATGGATCAATGTCTTGACACAACTCAAAAGTTTCCTTCTTTCAGGGCTCACTCTTAGTCATTCCTTGATTCTTGTTTAGTTTTCCATGGTTTTAGATTTAGTTCTTGAAAAAAGGTGTAACTCAAACGCAGTTTTCTCTGTTGATATCTTCATCTTGTTTTTTTTAAACTTTTGAATATTCTTCCCTTAGGTCACACACACACACACACACACACACACACACACACACACACACACACACATATACAGAGAGAGTGAGATATAGAGAGAGACAGAGACAAAGACAGAGACAGAGACAGAGAGGAGGAGAGGGAGAGAGGAAAAGGGAGAGAGAAAGAGAGAGTAGAGAGTTGTGAGGATGGTGATTACTGATATCAACTGATGAGCTCATTCCCTTTCTTACTTCTTCTGAGGGAATTCTTAATGTGAAGTATTATATCTTTGAGCCAAAACATTATTTTCATTCTTAAATCTTGATAGTACAATGTTGAGAGCTATCCCTGGGGTTTTGAGAAGTGCTGAATATAAGATTGTAAAGTTGCAGGATATAAACAAATTGGTTATTTTTCCATAGTTTGCAAAGTGGCATCTACTAATTATATTTTTGCCCATAAATGGGTTATTTTCTTTTTATATTAGTTTTGTAGCTTTTAAGTCTTTCTATGGTAGAAGGTGCCACTCTTCAATATATTCATCCCAGAGGAAAAGGAAGTCATACACTATGATTGCTTCCAACATTGCTGACAGACTATTCTTTAGAATTTTCCCTCAGTTCCTGGATTCTGATCATGCCAGTACACCTTTATACAGCTCCAGGGAGAATCATACTTTCTTAAATGGGGTCACAATATAAGTAAGAATTGTCTAGATTCCGAAATTTCATAACTGTGATGATTTTAAGGAAACTAAAAGCCACCTTGCAACTTTTTAAAAATTGGCATACAAAAGTAAGAAACGCCTGGTGAAAAGTGTTTAATAGAGAATTAATGTCTACTTTTCATTTATACTGTTCTGATTCGGTTTACTGTGATATTTGCCTGTCATGTAAAGAACAATGGGAACTTATCTTTCAGCTCAACTTCAGCAATTCTAACACTAAATTGTCAGAAGGTTTACATCAAGACACAAACTACTGTGAAAGTGGAATCTTATGCTATAATTAAAATAGTTAAAGTCAGAATGACATATTAAGATTGAGAGCAACCTGACAATTCTCAATCCATAAAAATGTAATTGACAAGGTTTAACCACTTTTTTATAAAAATAAAACCTCTGACTTTTGAAGGATTTTTGTGATTCTGATAATTTGTAGTTTATAACATATAACTTTATCAAATATATTTTGCTATCTACAAACTACAAACATGTAGTAAAGTGGGGAAAGGAAAGCCCATATTTACTTGTAATTTTCTATCTGCAGAAGTGTAGTATCTTCAGTATTGGAAAGGCAGGGCTAGGCATATCATTGTGAGTTGGAAGTTTGCCTAATGTACATATCATGTTCCAGGCCAGTCTGACTATACAGTGAAACAAACACAAACAAAACAACAACAAATGTAGTGTTTTGTTGTGCTTATGTATATAGTGTAAAGTAAGCTAGGAAGAAACATCAGATTGGAATATGTCCATGAATTCACATGTAAAATTATCTTCCTAGTGGCATTTTAGAAAAAGCAAGGCTATTTATTTTAGAGCATGGCATTCAATACACCCTAGAATCAAAACACAAAAGCATATTTGTAAACAGCAGAAATAGAAGCAGAGTTTCTTACTCAAATTAAATTCAGCTGCCCTACTGCACAAGCCCAAAATGTATGATTCTGTGTTCATTTCTTTGAGTTCTTACCTGATACTTACAGCACTTTTGTTTCAATTATTTCAAAAGAGACAAGCTGAAACTTCCTTGTAAAGTCTGAAACTGCCAAAGTAAGCTCTGTGAGTTCACACTTTGTAGAGGATGCTAATTGAAAGTGAAAAGTCAAAACAATGGAATTCAAGTAAGCTCTTGAAGAAAACATGGAAATCACAAATTAGGTGGGTCCTGACTGTGAAGAATGCACAGCTTTTACCACTTTAAGCTCACTCTTCCCCTTCTTCAAAAATTTAAAGCAGGTTCTATAAAAAGAAATGCACACTGAGGCACTTCATTTTCTCTCTCTATCGTTCAATGAAAGTTCCATGGTTTTAGGAGACCATAACAAATAGCCCATGATATTTGTTGATAGTGGTGATTGACAGCAGGTTTATACTGTATGCAATATGTAAGAAACAATGATTATTTTGTAAGAATTCCAATAATATCCTTTTCTTTTTGAAGAGATTGTACACTTCATAGACATATAGCATGTATGCTAATGAGAAGGATGGTTGGATCCATTATATAAGTAGAACTAATTTGTGTTAAAGACAATTGGTACAATGATTTTGATATAATTATCTAGGATATTATCATGGTTCAAAGTATGTTATCATGCTTATGAATTTGCTTATATATAATTACAGTGGTTTGCCTGAGTATGGGTGGGGTCAATATACTTGAACTAGGGTTATGAATCAGTAACTATATCACTGAGGAATATAATTTTAATCTTCCTACAACATTTAAGTATTTACAGCTTCTTTGGAATGCATAGGATCTTTGAGCTTCTCCTCCATGGTAAAATACTGATGGACCTAGTTCTATTTGGGTCTTCTGAAGGCATCTTAGGGCTGCAGTAAGTTCACAAGTACAATATCTGTGTCATATCCAGAAGACAGTGTTGAATAAAACTCTTTTCTGCCCTCTAGTTCTAATGTTCTAGATGTTCTCTTTACACTGATGTAAAAATACTTTTGTGAATAATATCAGAGTTCAAAATTCAGGATTAATTTATTTTAGTCGAGGAATGTGTCTTCGTTTATACTGCCATCTTTTAAAGTGTTATTAACAAAACATGATATATCCTGAATTTGTAATGCAATCCTCATTTCTTCTTCCTATAGTATTACTAATCTTTGAAAAAATCTAAAGTCCATCTGGGTTACATTAAATAGTATATCCAACATTAAAAAAATACCCTCATTGGAATCTGAATAACTTGTGTATGTTTCTCTCTCTCTCTCTCTCTCTCTCTCTCTCTCTGTGTGTGTGTGTGTGTGTGTGTGTGTGTGTGTGTGTACATGTGGTACTGTGGTACTGCATGTATGTAACTTAAAATGCCTTTCAGGGTACATGCATATGGAGGCCTAGACATGACAATGGTTATCTTCCACCATTGATTCTCTGCCTAATTCATTAAGACAGGTTTCTCAGAGGGGCTCCCCACCACCATCTTTGCTCCCAGAAAGACAGGACAGGCAATACCAGGTACAATGAGATATCCCGAGTTTAACATCACATGGGACACAGCCCGCCAGGCTTCTGCCTGTGCCCAAGACCTGAGCAGCTCTGCGGGTCATCTGTGTGCCAGCCCTGTCATGGGTCATTTGCCCTACAGAGTAATTGGCACTTGGAGGGGCTCCCTGCCACCATCTTTGCTCCCAGATGGATAGGACAGGCAACACCAGGTACACAGAGAAATCCCCAGGTTAATATTGCTTGGGACACAGCCCGCCAGGCTTCTACCTGCACCCAATACCTGGACAGATCTGTGGGTTGACTGTGTGCCAGCCTTATAGTGGGTCATTTGCCTTGCAGAGTGTTTGGAACCTAGAAAGGGTCCCCCCAGCTTTGGCCATCTCATCTCCCAGAGGACCAGACAGGCAACGGCAGGTACACAGAGACAACCTCGAGTATAACATTGCTTGGAGCAAGGCACACCAGGGCTCCAAAGGCACCCAAGAGTAAGGTAGCCCATCAGCAATGTGTTCCAGGGGAAACCCAGTCATCCAGTGGTGCAGAAATAGCCTTACAGGCTTATAGGAGGTTCAAGCACCAGCCAGTGACAACAGGACCAACTAATGCCAGAGATAACCAGATCGCAAAAAACAAACTTAGGAATGTTACTAACAGAAATCAAGACAATATGGCAGTATCCAAACCCAATTCTCAGACAACAGCAACTCCTGGATACTCCAACACACCAGAAAAACAAGATTTGGATTTAAAATCACCAGTCATTAATGCTGTTAGAGGAACACAAGAAGGACATAAATAAATCTCTTAAAGAAATACAGGAGAACATGAATCAAAAGGTAGAAGCCCTTACAAGGAAAACACAAAAATCATTTAAAGAAATTCAGGAGAATATGGGTCAACACATAGAAGCCAATAAAGAAGAAATGCAAAAATCACTTAAAGAAATACAGGAGAACTTGGGTAATCAGGCAGAAGTCATGAAAGAGGAAACACAAAAATCTCTTAAAGAATTACAGGAAAACACAAAGAAACAAGTGAAGGAACTGAGCAAAGCCACCCAGGATCTAAAAACAGAAGTAGAAACAACTAAGAAATCACAAAATGAGACAACTTTGAAATTAAAAAAAACCTTGGGAAGAAATCAGGGATCGTAGATGCAAATATCAACAACAGAATACAAGAGATAGAAGAAAGAATCTCAGATGCCGAAGATACCATAGAAAGCATGGACTCAACAGTCAAAGAAAATGCAAAATGCAAAAAGCTTGTAACTCAAAAACATCCAGGAAATCTAGAACACAATGAGAAGACCAAACCTACGGATTATAGGTATAGATGAGAAGGAAGATTTACAACTTAAAGGACCAGCAAATATCTTCAGCAAAATTATGGAAGAAAACTTCCCTAACCTAAAGAGAGAGATGCCCATGAATATACAAGAAGCCTACAGAACTCCAAATAGACTGGACCAGAACAGAAATACCTCCTGTCACATAATAATCAAAATCTAAAATGTACAAAACAAAGAAAGAATATTAAAGGCAGTAAGAGAAAAAAAGGCCAAGTAACATATAAAGGAAGACCTATCAGAATCACACCAGATTTCTCACCAGAGACTCTGAAAGCTAGAAGATCCTGGGCAGATCTCATGCAGACTCTAAGAGAACACAAATGCCAGCCAAAAGTACTATACCCAGCAAAACTCTCAATCACCATAGATGGAGAAACTAAGATATTTCATGACAAAACCAAGTTTACCCAATATCTATCCACAAACCCAGCCCTACAAAAGATAAGAGGAGGAAAACTCCAAAACAAGGAGGGAAACTCAACCCTGGAAAAAGCAAGATAGTAACCTTCTTTCATCAAACCCAAAAGAAGATAACCACTCAAACATAAAAGTAACATTAAAAATAATGGGAAGTAATAATCCCTATTCCTTAATATCTCTTAACATCAATGGACTCAATTCCTGAATAAAAAGACATGGACTAACAGACTGGATAAGTAAACAGGACCCTACATTTTGCTGATTACATTTCTCCTCCCTCTACTCCTCCCAACTCCTCCTGACTTTACCTCTCATCTGGTTGAACCTCCTTTCTGTTTCTCATTAGAAAACAAACAGAACTCAAGAAGTTAGACGCCAGAGAACTAAATAACCCTATTAAAAATGGGGTACAGAGCTAAACAAAGAATTTTCACCCGAAGAATTTCAAATGGCTGAGAAGCACCTTAAGAAATGTTCAACATCATTAATCATCAGGGAAATGCAAATCAAAACAACCCTGAGATTTTACTTCATACCAGTCAGAATGGTTAAGTTCAAAAACTCAGCAGACAGCAGATGTTGGCGAGGATGTGGAGAATAAGGAGCACACCTCCACTGCTGGTGGGAGGATGTGGAGAAGGAGGAGCACTCTGGAAATCAGTCTGGCAGTTCCTCAGAAAAAATGGCATGTCACTTCCGGAGGACCCTGTTATACCACTCCTGGGCATATACCCAGAGGATTCCCCAGCATGCAATAAGGACACATGCTCCACTATGTTCATAGAAGCCTTATTTGTAATAGCTAGAAGCTGGAAAGAACCCAGATGTCCCTCAGTGGAGGAATGGATACAGAAAATGTGGTATATTTACACAATGGAATACTATTCAGCAATTAAAAACAATGAATTCATGAAATTCTTAGGCAAATGCCTGGAACTGGAAAATATCTTAAGTGAGGTAACCCAATCACAAAAGAATACACATGGAATGCAGTCACTGATAAGTGGATATTAGCCCAGAAGCTCTTAATACCCTAGACATAATTAACATATCAAATGATTCCCAAAATGAAGGAAGGAGAGTGCCCTGGTCCTGGAAAGGCTTGATGCAGCATTGTAGGGGATTACCAGGACAGAGAAATGGGAGGGGGTGTTTGGGGAATGGGTAGAGGGAAGAGAGTTTTGAGATTTATGGGGAGGGGGGAAATCATTTCGAGTGTAAACAAGGAATATAGAAAATAATAATAAATACAGTTTTCTTATTTGAAGCCAGAGCTTGTTGATACTGACAGTCTACCTATCCATCTTATCACAGATATTCCGTGTGTCTGTTTTCTGAATGGTGGAGTTACAGGAGGGTTGCCATGATCCCCACAAATTTTAAATAGTTTCTGGGGATTCAAACAAGTGCTTATGACTGTAAGGGAAGTGCTTTCTTTACTGAAGCATCTCCCAGACCCCAAATTGAGGAACTCTTGGCTATTTCAGCAATTCTTTCATGCTTCATTTATGGGCAAATGTTGCTTACTCAGATACATTATTTGAAACAAAATCTTGGCACAAAATAAGGTTTAAAGCTTTTAAACTTACTTCAATGTTCTGACTAAGAAATATTCCTCTAATAGCATACTGAAAAAAATACTCCTCACTCTTCTTCCCAACAAGTTTTTTCTTTTGTTTTGTATTTCAAATCCTGTTGATCTTCAATTTTTGTAGAGTGAAAGACTTTTGGTATTTATTGACCATGTTTCAAATATTAGCCATTTTGGCTAGAATATAATGATCTTATTGTTTTAATATGTATTGATTGGCTGATGACTAATAATGTTAAACACTGTTGCATGTACTTGTTGGTCATTTGGCTGCTATCCATTGTGAAGTGTCTTATGTTTTTGCTCACATGCTGCATTGAGATACTGATCTAAAATATTGTTGCACAGGAGACCTGCTATGAGGTGATGTGTGTGTGGGGATGATGCCTTCTGCCTACCCATCCCCCGCTTGGGTTAGTCAGGAGAGCTGGCTCCCAGGGCATGAGAATTAGCTCTGTCATCTCACTGGGTATAGTACTCAAGAGTGTGGGCTCTGCATCTTGCCTGGGCAACACAGTGTTGTTGGCCCTCCCTAATAGCAAAGGTATGAGTGAGCCAGCATAGTGAAGCTGGTTCTGGAGGTATGGTTGTGTGTGAGCCACCTCCAAGGGTATGAGAGCAGGATAGTTGACCCTGCTTACTGCTTCCACTGGGTGGCCTATACAGAGCAGTGCTGGATAACTAGCTCATTATGTTGGTTCAGGTAAGGGAAAACTGGTGTAATGACCAGCTCAGCTACCACCCAGGCACAGATCCAGGTTTCTAAGTTGGTCCACTCCAAAATCTATATCACCTGTGAACAGTTGAAATACATGAAGGGGCCATTCCTGCTGTTCTAATGCTGCAGGATCCCCAAGATACAGGGCAACAACAGGATAACCTGGAGGAGTACTGATGAGGATCTGATATTGATGATATCACAGGAACCAGAGATCTCAATACAAACCAATGACTCATTGCAATGAACATTTGCAAGTGAAGATGTATAGATAGAGGGATATAGTGTGACATATTATAGCTTCCTTGAGAGGCTTTCTATTCTTTGTTTTTGTTGTCATTGTTTGTGTGTTTTATTTTACTGGAGGCAAGGAGTTTCATGAGCAAGGAGTGGATATGAGGTGATGAAAGTAGAGTTCATGATGTGAAACTTAGATTCAATACAAATTCTTTTAAAACGTTGATGGGAGTGGTTTCTGAGGCTATATTTTGAATAGTAATCACTTTACTGACATTTTGTGAGAGGAAACTGACTTTATTTTCTTTATATTTTGAAGCAAGTTCTCACTCTCCATTCTAGGGTAGCCTGAAACTTACTATAAGGTAAACACTGTCCTTGGACTTATAGTGATACTCCTGCTCCATCTCCCTAGTGCTGTGGCTACAGACATGATAGACCATGCCCAACTAACATAATATTTTTGATCATTTCGGACTTTCACATAATATACCATGATCACCCTTAATTCCCAGTCCTCCCAAGTGCTTCCTCCCACTCTTATGGCCTCCCTCCTTTAAAAAATGATTAAGAATCCAAAAAAAGTACATTTTTTGCTGTCCATATAGTCACTGGAGCAAGGCCAAAGACTGAGTTACCAGTCCCACAAGGAAAGGTGAGTTCTTCCACATGCCCACCCTACTAGAAGCCATCAGTTAAGGACAGATAACTTCAACATCCTTATCACAATTTTTAAGAGTTCTCTTTGATGGCTTGCTGTCTAGGATGTTACTTTTTGGGGAGGCAGTTTGTCACGGAAGTCTTCTATGTCTCTCTTAATCAACTGTGAGTCTGCAGTTATCCATAATACTGCATAGCACTCTGTGTTCTTTATAGTCAGCAGGAACTTTAACCATGGACTTCTAACTGGCACGTGGTGACAGCATAGACCATAGACATCCAACTGGCCTCAGAACATGCCAAAGTCCTGGTGGCAGTCTAGTCCATAGATATCAATGTGAGTTCAGGTTGCAGCACAGAGCAAGCACATCAACATGGTTTTTGGTAATAACACAGGGCACCAGCATCAACATAGCCCACAGAACCAGAAATGGCTCAAAGGCCCAGCATGAACCATAGACATCAACATGACCATTTGTGGATGCATATACTACTGACATCTGTATGGCCACCAGTCGTATCACAGCCCATAGACATCAACATTGATTCAGGTGGCAATGTAGAGTGTGGTGATTTAAATAGGCTTGACCCAGGGAGTGTCACTAATAGGAGGTGTTAGAATAGGTGTGGCCTTGTTGGAGGAAGTATGTCACTGTGGGGGTGGGCAATGAGAACTATCTCCTACCCACCTGGGAACTAGTCTTTTAGTGGCCTTCAGAAAATGTAGAACTACTAGCTCCTCCTACACCACGCCTTCCTGGAGGCTGGCATGCTCCTGCCTTGATGATAATGAACTGAAACTCTGAACCTGTACTTCTGCCCCAATTAAATGTTGCCCTTATAAGAGTTGCCTTGATCATGGTGGCTGTTCACAGCAGTAAAACACTAAGACACAGACCGTGTGCTGAGAGGTGAGTTGTGCACAGGTAGCCTTGTCCCAGGTTGAACACCGGCCTTGAACAACTTCAACCTAGTGGGGATGGAAGGAGTTTGCTCATGCCCCCTGGGCCCTGAGCTCCTGTTTCAGTTACAGATCCCACAGCCCCTGCAGAAGAGGTGTGTGGCTATCAGTCACATAGGAGCAGCACCAAGCCTTCCCACATGAACTAAGGTTTCCCCAAGCTCTCAGTCCAAGCCAGTGAGAAGTACCTGCTGTCAAATCCCAAATCACCCCCCAAACTGTATATAAACCCTATCCCGAATCCTATAGATTATTATTAAAGGTGTGTGAGAACTACTTGGTCATCTGATAGCTTCTGTCATAAAAGCTGTAATACTTGGGAAGAGGTCTGCTTTCCTGAAACACCACATGAGGCTCCACCACACTTCTTCCAGGCTAGTAAGTCTTTTGTTGGCCCAGTCTGACCCAACTCAGCACAGGACTACACAGGTAACCAAGACAGTGACATGGTGAAGAAGGAGTTGGAATCAGCTGCAGGGGCAGACTGCCCCCCTCCCGCCTCCCACCTTCTTCCCTCTGCCAGAATTCTTGAAGCAGGCCTGGCTAGAGACCTCTGTGGATAGCCTCTGTACTCAGGCACACATCTGATGTCCAATGTGGGGCCTTGTCTATAAGTTTTGAATGTATTTCACTTTTACAGCATGGAGAATGGGGAGGAAAGTTATCTTTTTCTGGTTGGATGGGGGAGGTAAAGTAAGGGGGAGAAGCAGGTGGTAGCTCCTTTGTTTTCTTGTTTTTTTTTTATTTGATATATTCTTTATTTACATTTCAAGTGATTCTCCCTTACCTGGATCCCCATTCCTTGAAAGTTCTATAAGCCCTCTTCTCTCCCCCTGTTCTGCAATCCACCCCTTCCCACTTCCCTGTCCTGGTATTCCCCTACACTGCTGCACTAAGCCTTTCCAGGACCAGGGGCCACACCTTCCTTCTTCTTGGTTATCATTTTATATATGAATTGTGTCTTTAGTACTCCAAGTTTCTAGGCTAATATCTGTTTATCAGTGAGTGCATACCATGAGTGTTCTTTTGAGACTGGGTTACCTCACTTAGGATGATGTTCTCCAGCTCCATCCATTTGTCTAAGATTTTCATGAATTCATTGTTTCTAATGGCTGAATAGTACTCCAGTGTGCATATATACCACATTTTCTGTATCTATTACTCTGATGAGGGACATCTGGGTTCTTTCCAGCTTCTGGCTTTTACAAATAGGGCTGCTATGAACATAATGGAGCATGTGTCCTTATTACATGCTGGGGAATCCTCTGGGTATATGCTCAGGAGTGATATAGTAGGGTCCTGCAGCAATATTGTGCTCAGTTTTCTGAGGAACAGCCAGACTGATTTCCAGAGTGGTTGTACCAGCTTGCAACCCCACCAGCAGTGGAGGAGTATTCCTCTTTCTCCACATCCTCTCCAGCACCTGCTGTCTCCTGAGTTTTTGATCTTAGCCATTCTGACTAGTGTGAGGTGAAATCTCAGGGTTGTTTTGATTTGCATTTCCCTGATGATTAAGGATATTGAACATTTCTTTAGGTGCTTCTCAGCCATTCGATATTCCTCAGGTGAAAATTCTTTGTTTAGCTCTGTACCCAATTTTTTAAAGGAGGATATTTGGCTCTCTGGAATCTACCTTCTTGCCGTCTTTGTATATCTTGGATATAAGCCCTCTTTTGGATGTAGTGTTGGTAAAGATCTTTTCCCAATTTGTTGGTTGCTGTTTTGTCCTTTTGACAGTGTCCTTTGCCTTACAGAAACTATGTAGTTTTCTGAGGTCCCATTTGTCAATTCTTGATCTTAGATCATAGGCTATTGATGTTCTGTTGAGGAAATTTTCCCCTGTACCCATGTCCTCAAGGGTCTTCCCAGTTACTTTTCTATTAGTTTCAGTGTGTCTGGTTTTATGTGGAAATTCTTGATCCACTTGGACTTGACCTTAGTACAAGGAGATAAGAATGGATCAATTTTCATTCTTCAGCATGCTGACCTCCTGTTGAAACAGCACCATTTGTTGAAAAGGCTATCTTTTTTCCACTGGATGGTTGTAACTCCTTTATCAAAGATCAAGTGACCATAGGTATGTGGTTTCATTTGTGGTTATTCAATTCTATTCCATTGATCTATTTGCCTGTCACTGTACCAATACCATTCAGTTTTTAACACAATTGCTCTGTAGTACTGCTTGAGGTCAGGGAAACTGATTCCCCTAGAAGTTCTTTTACTGTTGAGGACAGTCTTAGCTATCCTGGGTTTTTTGTTATTCCAGATGAATTTGAGCATTGCTCTTTCTAACTCTATGAAGAACTGAGTTGGGATTTTGATGGGGATTGCATTGAATCTGTATATTGCTTTTGGCAAGATGGCCATTTTAACTATATTAATCCTGCCAATCCAAGAGCATGGAAAATTTTTCCATCTTCTGAGGTCTTCAATTTCTTTCTTCAAAGACTTGAAGATCCTGTCATACAGATCTTTCACTTGTTTGCTTAGAGTCAGACCAAGATACTTTATATTGTTTGTGGCTATTGTGAAGGGAGTCATTTCCCTAATTTCTTTCTCAGCCTGCTTATCCTTTGAGCATAGGAAGGCTACTGATTTGGTTGAATTAATTTTATATCCAGCCACTTTGCTGAAGTGGTTTATCAGCTGTAGGAATTCTCTAGTGGAGTTTTTTGGGTTGCTTAAGTATACTATCTTATCATCTGCAAACAGCGATAATTTGACTTCTTCCTTTCCAAATTGTATCCATTTGACCTCCTTCTGTTGTCTAATTGCTCTGACGAGAACTTCAAGTACTATATTGAAAAAATATGGAGAGAGCGGGCAGCCTTGTCTAGTCCCTGATTTTAGTGGGATTGCTTCAAGTTTCTCTTCATTTAGTTTGATGTTGGCTACTGGTTTGCTGTATTTTGCTTTTATTATGCTTAGGTATGGGCCTTGAATTCCTATTCTTTCCAAGACCTTTAACATAAAAGGATACTGAATTTTATCAAATTCTTTTTCAGCATCTAATGTGGCTTTTTTCTTTGACTTTGTTTATGTAGTGTATTACATTGATGGATTTCCATATATTGAACTATCCCTGCATCCCTGGGTTGAAGCCTACTTGATCATGGTGAATGATCAGTTTGATGTGTTCTTGGATTCCCTTGGCAATAATTTTATTGATTATTTTTGCATCAATATTCATAAGGGAAAATGGTCTAAAGTTCTCTTTTTTGTTGGATCTTTGTGTGGTTTTTGTATCAGCAAAATTGTGGCTTCATAGTATGAGTTGCATAATGTTCCTTCTGTTTCTATTTTGTGGAATAGTTTGAAAATTATTGGCATTATATCTCCTTTGAGTGTCTGATAGAATTCTACACTAAAGCCATCTGGTCCTGTGCTTTTTTTTGGTTGGGAGACTGTCAATGGCCACTTTTATTTCTTTAGGGGTTAAGGATCCATTTATATGGTCTCTCTGATCCTGATTAAATTTTGGTAGTTGGTATCTGTCTAGGAAATTGTCCATTTCACCCAGAATTTCCAGTTTTGTTGAGTATAGGATTTTGTAGTAGGATATAATAATTTTTTGGATTTCCTCAGTTTCTGTTGTTATTTCACCCTTTTCATTTCTGATTTTGTTAATTTTGTTAATTTGTCTCTGTGCCCTCTGGTTAATCTCCCTAAAGGTTTACCTATCTTGTTGATTTTCTCAAAGAACCAGCTCCTACTTTTGTTGATTCTTTGTATAGTTCTTTTTGTTTCAACTTGGTTGATTTCAGCCCTGAATTTCATGATTTCCTGCTTTCTACTCCTCTTGGGTGTATTAGCTTCTTTTTTTCTAAAGCTTTCAGGTGTTCTGTTACACTGCTAGTGTATGTTCTCTCCAGCTTCTTTTTGTAGCCTCTCAGAGCTATGAGTTTTCCTCTTAACACTGCTTTCATTGTGTCCCATAAATCTGGGTATGTTGTGCCTTCATTCTCATTAATTTCTAAAAAGTCTTTGAATTCGGCATTTCTTCCTTAACCAATGTATCATTGAGTAGAGCATGTTTCCTGTGTATGTGGGCTTTCTGTTGTTTTTGTTGCTATTGAAGACCATCCTTGTTCCATAGTGATCTGATAGGAGACATGGAATTAGTTCGATCTTCTTATACCTGTTGAGGTCTGTTTTGTGACCAATTATATGGTCTATTTTGGAGAAGGTACCATGAGGTGCTGAGAAGGTATATTCTTTTGATTTAGGATGAAATGTTCTATAGATATTCATTAAGTCCATTTGGTCCAATACTTCTGTTAGTTTCACTGTGACTAATTTGTGTTTCCACGATCTGTTCATTGAAGAGAGTGGGGTGTCTAAGTCCCCCACAATAATTGTGTGGGGTGTAATGCATGCTTTAAGCTTTAGTAAAGTTTCCTTTACGAATGCAGCTGCTCTTGTATTTGGGGCATATTTGTTCAAAATTGAGAGTTGTTCCTGCTAAATTTTTTTCCTTTGATGAGTATAAGTGGCCTTCTGTATTTTTTTTTTTGATGACTTTTGTTTGAAAGTCTATTTTATCTGATATTACAATGGCTACTCCAGCTTGTTTCCTGGGACCATTTGCTTGGAAATCTGTTTTCCAGCCTTTTACTCTGAGGTAATGTTTGTCTTTGACACTCAGATGCATTTCCTAGTATGCAGCAAAATTCTGTGTCCTGTTTAAGTATCCTGTCTGTTAGTCTATGTCTTTTTATTGGGGAATTTAGTCCATTGATGTTAAGAGATATCAAGGAATAGTGATGGTTGCTTCCTGCAATTTTTGGTGTAGTTTTTATGTTTGTGTGGTTATCTTCTTTTGGGTTTGTTGAAAGGAGAATACTTTCTTGCTTTTTCTTGTGTGTATTTTCCCTCCCTTTGTTGATGTTTTCCATTCATTATCCTTTGAAGGGATGGATTTGTGGAAATATACTGTGTAAATTTGTTTTTGTCATGAAAAACCTTGGTTTCTCCATTTATGGTAATTTAGAGAGTTGCTGGATATAGCAGTCTGGATTGCCATTTGTTTTCCTTAGGATCGGCATGAAGTCTTCCCAGGCTCTTCTGGCTTTCATAGGCTCTGGTGAGAAATCCGGTGTAATTCTGATAGGTCTATATTTATATGTTACTTGACATTTTTCTCTTACTGCTTTTAATATTCTTTCTTTGTTTAGTACATTTGATGATTTAATTATGTGATGGGATGAATTCCTTTTATGGTCAAATCTATCTGGAGTCCTGTAGGTTTCTTTTATGTTCATGGGCATCTCTTACTTTAGGTTAGGGAAGTTTACTTTTATAATTTTGTTGAAGACATTTACTGGCCCTTTAAGTTGGAAATCTTCACTCTCTTCTATGCCTATAATCTTTAGGTTTGGTCTTCTCATTTCATCCTAGATTTCCTGGATATTTTGGGTTAGGAGCGTTTTGAAGTTTTCATTTTCTTTGACTATTATATCAATGCTTTCTATGGTATCTTCTGCATCTGAGATTCTCTCTTCTATCTCTTGTATTCTGTTGTTGATGCCTGGTTCCATGACTCCTGACTTCTTTCTTAGGTTTTCTATGTCCCGAGTTGTATCCCTTTATGATTTCATTATTGTTTCTACCTCCTTCTTTAGATCCTGGATGGCTTTGTTTAATTCCTTCACCTGTTTAGTTGTGTTTTCCCTTAGTTCTTCAAGGGATTCTCACTGTTTACTTGTGTTCTCTTGCATTTCTTTAAGGGAGTTGTTTGTCTCCTTCGTGAAGCCCTCCATGATGCCCTCCATCAGCATCATGACCTGTGATTTTAAATCCAAATCTTGCTTTCCTGGTGTGCTGGGGTATCCAGGACTTGCTGTTGTAGGAGAATTGGGTTCGGATGGTGCCATATTGCCTTGATTTCTGTTAGCAACGTTCCCACATGTGCCTTTTGCCATCTGGTTATCTCTGGTGTTAGTTGGTTCTGCTGTCACTGGCTGGTGCTTGCACCTCCTGTGTGCCTGCAGGCCTATCTAAGCAATCTTGGGTGACCTGCTTTCCCCTGGCACAGGTTGCTGTGGTGCTGATGGAGTTCCTGGGTACAGGTGCAGTCCTGGTGCGATGTGTCCCAAGTGATCCTCTATTCTGGTGATCCCTGCCTACCAATCTGTTACACAGTCACAGGAGCAAAGATGGTGGCTGAGACCCACTCTCTTGTAGTTCTATTTGGGCATGTAGCTCTGTGGCCCCAATCAGCTCTGGATGCAGGCTGTGCTGGCTGTCTCCTCCGAGCTGGCTGCTGGGTGTATAGCTGGCTTCTTGCACTTCTTGGAGATGGAGAACTGTGGCCGAGGGTGATCCCAATCTGGTGGCAGAAACCAGAACGCTCTTGCCAGAGGCTTCTGGACTGCAGTTCTGGTCTCACCTGTGCAGGCTGCCTCCTCCTCGCTGGCTGCTTAGTGTATAGCTGGCTTCTTGAACTGTTTGAAAATGGTGTGCTGTGGCCAAGGATATTTCCAATCTGGAGGCAGAAACCAGAAGGCTCTTGCCAGAGGCCTCTGGACTGGATCCTCTATTCTGCAGGGCTGGTCTCACCTGTGCAGGCTCCCTCTTCCTCACTGGCTGCTGGGTGTATAGCTGGCTTTCTATACTACTAGGAGATGGCTGTGGTCGAGGGTGTTCCTGATCCAGAGGCAGAAACCAGAAGGTTCTTGCCAGAGGCCTCTGGTCTGGATCCTCTGCTCTGCAGGCTGCCTCTTCCTCGATGGCTCTCCTTTGTGTTTTTAATGGAGCCTTGCCATTGAGTGGGAAAAGGAGCAGCAGGAGGAGCAGACACTTTATTTAGTGTTTTGTCCAAGGCATATGGAGACAGGTGTGGGTAGATGGATTTTATTTCCCTTATTACTTGGGTAAGTGTTGTGAGATCTGAAATAGAGTGGTTTTTAGGACCATGATCTTTGGGTTCATCTGACTGAGGGGGCTCAGGAGCTGTGTTGCTATCAGCCTGTCCTACTTTAGATGGCCCTATGCATTGCCAAATGGCAGCTAAGATCAGCAAAAATTTACAGGAGGGTGTTTTTCCTTCTCGGGTATCCCTGATTTTGGTGAGAGAAGCTTCTCGATCCATGAGTCTGGGCTATAAATATTATCATTGGCCACGCATAGCACTATCTGAAGGACTTCCTCCCCAAACAAGAAGGCTTGAATTTTGGGTATCTTTATTCCATTGGTGTTTTAGAAGGGCATGTAGTACCCTGGTCTGGGGTGATTTTTTTTTTTTAAGTGAATGTGAGTTGCACATGATAGAAAAAATGAGCAGCATTTGTCTAATGGGAAGGTTCCCTTGGCCTATTTGGCTTCAGTGGATTTCACAGAGGTCCAAAATGCTAAGTCTTCCCACAGATTTAAGAACTGGCAGCTACCTTGTGGCTTTTAAGTGGCTGCTGTTTTCTTTTTGTTTTAAGAAGAAGTTAGATAAAGAGTCTTTGCCAATGTTCATTGCAAGTTGTTGGGATTTAGACAGAGGCCAGAAGGGCCTTCAGCCAAAGCCAGAGAGTAGCTCTGGCCACAGGGGTTCAGTTACGCCTTTAATTTGTCCAAATCCATGTGATGGTGCTGACTGAAAGCACAGTAAGAAAAGACAGATTGTCTCAAGAGGGGGGGGGGCACACCTTCCCATAGTTATCTGTTTTGGTGCCTTTATGTCTGTTCAAGTCCCATGTTGGGCACCATATGTGGGCCTGCATACTGAGGCTTTCCACAGAGGTCTCTGACCTGTGCAAGAATTCTGGTGCAAGAGTTCTGGCAGAAGGAAGAGGTGTGAGCAGGGGAGAAGTCACTTCCTCCACCTATTCAGCTGATACCACCTCCTTCTTTGCCATGTCACCTTCTTGGTTACCTGTGTAGTCCTGCGCTGAGTCAGGTGAGGCTGGGCCAACAAAAGACTTACTAGCCTGAGAAGAGTGGCAGAGCCTCAGGTGGTATTATAGGAGAGCAGACCTCTTCCCAAATGTTACAACTCTTATTATGACAGAAGCTCTCAGATGACAGAGTAGTTCTCACACACCTTTAATAATAATCTGTAGGATTAGGGATAGGGTTTATATACAGTTTGTGGGGTGATTTGGGGTTTGACAGCATGTACTTCTCATTGGGTTAGACTGAGAGCTTTGGGAAACCTTATTTACATGTGGGAAAGCTTGGTGAGGCTCCTATGTCCTACAGGGGCCGTGGGGCCTGTAACTGTGACAAGAGCCAGGAATCCAGGAGGCATGACAGAACTCTTTCCACCCCATGTAGGTGGAAGCTGCGTACCAGGTCGCTGGGGTTCAAGGTTGGCCCTCGACCTGGGACCAGGCTACCTGTGCACAGCTCACTTCCCAACAACCATGGATATCCTAATGGCCCTTGGTGGTAACAGAGGCTGTGGCCACTGCAGCAGAACCATAGACCCAGACATGGCCCAGAGCATCTGCATAGAACACAGACCTCAACAGAGATAGCCCCACACAGTGGTACAGGCCACTCACATCAGCACTGCCTCTTGCAGTAGCTCAGGCTTCAGGTATCCACACAATTCATCCTCTCTCCATGGAATATGGAATGCTCTCTGTTCCTTGATTCTTTCCACCTCTCCACTGCAAATATGTTCCTTGGAGTGGCATCTGAAACTACAGTGTGGTGATATGTGCTCTACATGTACTGCTCTACATGCAAATAGTCATTGCCATGAATCATTGGTCTGACTCAAGGCCTCTGGTCTCTGGTGTGCCGTTATGATGCACCATACATATTAGACTAGCCCTGAGACGTCTTCTATCACAGCCATGCTTCTATTCTTCATTTTTGGTGGAAATAAGATGCTCCCAGATCAGGTTCTATAATACCAGCTCCTCCTCCTCCTGATCTAGCAGCCCATAGATGGAGTAGGTGTTGAGGCTGACCAACTAGAAGTGCTGGATCTGGGCTCAGATGACAGTCAAGTTGTCAGGCCATTTTGAAATCCCTGTACCTGCCATCCTCCATCAGAAGAATGGGATCTTCCTGGACTCTACCCCATGCCTAAGACTGATTTTGTTGAAGCCCAATGTACTCTTTTTGTTAGAAGTTTTCTAGAAAATTTAATATCAAATCTTTATGTGCCACACTATTGTGAAGAGGTTCTCATACATTTATACAAAGATGATGCCTAATATAACTAAAATTAGTTTTGTATGTAGTTGGAAGAAGGGGGAGTTTTCATAAGGATGTCTAGTTATTTGAGCAGCAATGATTAAAAAGACTTTTCTTTATCCTCAGAATTGCTTTCATACTTGTAAAATATCAATAGACTCTACAAGTATGGATCTAATCTGCCTTCTATTCTCTTGCATTGATCTATTTGTCTGTGTTTAACCTACTAGCATGCTGTCTTGATAGCTGTAGATTTATAGTAAGCCTGGATATCAGACAGTGTAAATCCTCCAATTTTGTCTTTCTTACCATTTGGCAAGATTGCTATGGCTATTTTAGATCTTTTGTGTATATGTGTGTGTGTGTGTGTGTGTGTGTGTGTGTGTGTGTGTGTGTATGACATATCAACTGGCTAATCTATTTTTATGCGTGCTGAAATTTTAATTGAGATTAATTAAATGTACAGATCAATTAAGGAAGAACATCTTTTTTTTATATAAAGGATAACATTTAATTGGGTCTTGCTTATAGGTTCAGAGGTTCAGTTTATTATCATCAAACCTGGAAGCATAGCAATGTCTAGGAAAGCACAGTACTGGAGAAAGAGCCAAAATTTCAACATTTTCTTCCATAGCAGTCAGAAGACTTCCATACTGGGTGGAACCCGATCATACTAGAAAACCTACAAAGCCCACCCCCAACACTTCCTCCAACTTCCTCCAACAAGGCCATAACTTCTAACAGTGCCATTCACTATAGGCAAAGCATATTCAAACCACCACAGTAATGTCCTTCCCTCTGTCTTTTGATTAATTTTAGTTAGAAATTTATTTTGTTAGATATTAAATGGACAGCTTGCCTCTTTGGTCCATTTGTTTAGGATATCTTTCCCACCCTTTTTCTTCCCTGAGGCATTGTCTACCCTGATGTAGTATGTTTTTTGGAGGCAGCATAAGGAAAAATACTGTTTTCACATCTGTTCTGTTACTATGTGTCTTTAGTGGGGGAGGGAGTTGAGCATTGAGCTCATTAATATTGAGAGGTAAAGGAAGAACATCTTAACACCTGGGTATTTTGACCCAGAAACATTACGTATCTTCTAGTAATTTAGATCCCATTGAGTATCTCTCAGTAATGTTTTATAACTTTTAATGTAAAAGTTTTAGACATATTTGAATAAGCTCAATTCTAAGTAGTTTATCTTACTTAGATCCAGCTGTAAATATTATTAATTTAATTAACAATTTTTGCTAGCTTTTGAATATGATTGCTTTCAATATGTAGTATTATATTATGTGATCTTGCTAAATTAGCTAATAGTATTAGAAGTCTTTTCTGGAATATTCTATGAGCCAAATTATATAAGCTGCAAGTCAAGGAAGTTCAGCTCTTTCCTCTTAAATAGTTTTTGTTTTATGTGTTCAGTGGCTAACTTTGCAGTCTTAGGAACACCAGTGAAATGTAGATGAACAATATTGCAAGGTGTATATATAAACATTAAGTTAGATATTAGCTGTGAATCGAGGTTGCCTAGGAGCCTTTCCTGTGATTGCATCTTGAGATCCTAAGGTCTTTTTTTTTTTTTTTTAACATAATGCTTCTGTGTCTACCATAAGAAACTTAGGCTTTTTGCTTTTAATCTATTGATGTGCTCTGTGTGTGTAGAGTACCATCAATTGATTTTTTTCCTGTTTGTTCAACCTTGAGTTACCTAGGTAACTCTATTTGATCAAAACATTTTATTACTTTTGCTTCTTACTAAACTCAGCTTGTAAATATTTTGTGAAGGATAGTTTGTTAAGAAAACTCATTATTGTTATTTTCTTCTACTTTTATTATTTTATTGGCATTCGAATAATGCTGGAATTTTGACAAAAACATGTTTTTTGACAGAACTTGTGTACCATATTTTTTACTTACACATCTAGAAGATTTTACCAGTTTAAAAAAAATTGTAAAATACTTTACTCTATAAATTCAATTTATCTGTTAGATAAAACTTGTGCCATTTTCCTAGGTTGATTTTGATAATTTGTGCCCCTTAACCAATTTTCCTGCTATATCACTCATCAAATTTGTCATCTACCTGTACAAAATTGGCCTTTTTATTCTTTTTTTTAAAGATTTATTTATTTTTATTTATATGAGTACACTGTAGCTGTCTTCAGACACACACTAGAAGAGTGCATCGGATTCCATTACAGATGGTTGGGAGCCACCATGTGGTTGCTGGGAATTGAACTCAGAACCTCTGGAAGAGCAGTCAGTGCTCTTAACCGCTGAGCCATCTCTCCAGCCCCGTCCTTTTTATTCTTATTATCATCTGAGAAGTTTGTAAAGCCTTCCTCCTCTATGGTTGTTTTTGTCTTATATCAGGTGTCTTTCTCATCACTCTCCACATTTTTTTTGAGACAGTCTCTCACTCAACCTGTAGATCTATATTGGCTAACCAAAAAGCCCTACAGATCCAGCTGCCTCTGTCTACTCAGAACTGGAATTGCAGCAATGGACCCAGCTGTCTACATGGGTGCTAGAGACATGAACTCACATCCTTATGCTTTCACGGCAGACAATTTAGTATGTCATCTCCTCAGCCATAAAAATTATCCTTTGCTGGGTGGTTGTGGTACCTGCTTTTAATTCCAGACCTAGGGAGGCAAAATCAGGCAGGTCTTTATGAATTCAAGGCCATTCTGATTTACAGAGTTAATTCTAGGAGAACCAGGACTACAAACAAAACCTTACCTTGAAAAACCAATAATTAATCAATAAATAAAGAGCATGTTTTATGTTATTTTGATCACTTGATATTAATGATTTATTGAAAACCAGGATATGTTCTTAGGGAGTAATTGTTCCAAGTGATCATTGCAAGAATATTTATATAATATTGTTGGATATTATTGCCTTAATTTGTCTGAAGTCAATTTGTCTAAAATGTTGGAAGAGGTACAGCAGCAGGTCGTCTGAGCAACAAACTGAGAGATCATATATTGACATGCAAACCCAGAGTAGAAAGAGTAAATAAGCGGTGGGGAAAGGATCCAAACTCTCAAAGCTTCCCCTCAGTAACACACTGCTTCCATCAAGGCTCCACCCTTCTCCTCAAATAGTGGCACCAACTAAGGTCCATGTTCCAATATTTGAATCTCTGAGAGCATTTGTCATTCAAACCATCACATCTGGGTTTGTTTTTTTTTGTGGAATACACATTTTTTTGTGTGTGTTGAGTTTGCATGGTATACCCTTTTCCTTCTCGTTCATAATTCTGTATCTATAGTGAAGGCAGTTACTAGATTTTATAGCTCTGAATTTATAGCTGGCATCTGTCATTTCTTATACTTCCATATTTTGTAAGTCAGTTTTGTCCATTTTAAAGCATACCTTCCTTTTTTAGACATATTTTTCTGGATATCAAAGTCTAGACCAGTACCTTTATATATGTGTAGAAACGTGGGCTGTGTTATAGTTTGTGGCTTTATTCTGATAAGAAAACCAATATTCTTGTTTTTCTTTTGTACATAACACATCTTTTGTTTCTGTATATAGAATTCCAATTAACTGTTATTTTGGTTTCTATATATATGATTTTCTTTGTGTTAATTGTGATTAATATTTTTTGAGTTGCTTGAACATTTCAATTTATAATGTTTACAATATTTTGAAAATATTTGGTAGTATTTCTTCAAAAATGTTATTTCTGTCCCAATCTTTGTTTTGTCATCTTGGTAAGCATTTTATTCATATTTTACTACCTGATATTGTCATTCAGACCACTGCAACCACAGTTGATAATATTATTTCTCTGTAAGCTTAAATTTAGTTTTGATTTGAAGTTTATCAGCCTGTTGTTTTGTTACTGTTTAGTATGCTATGAAGCACATGCATTGATTTTTATTCTAGTAAAGTTTTCTGCATTTTATTTCAAAATTTTTTGCCAGATTTTCTCATTTCTTTTGTTTGCTGAGATTTCCCCAGCCATTTATCTACAAGGTCCAAGTTTTTCATCAAATACTTCAAGTCCCTTATAATATTTCCTGTAAATGGATTTGTTGTTAGTTCTAACATGTGCCTCATTTCTTAGTCATTTTTTATTGACTGGGTTTTTGTTTTTGCTATTGATTTTTGTTTATATTTTCATGCTTTTTCACCTGTCCTTTATTTTAAAAATACATGTCGCACAGCAAAAATGGCATACTTTTTCATTCGTTAACAATTTTATTTGTTTTTCAATTTTTAACATACTATATCATATTTCTATTATAAATGGCATATTTTTAAATTTATGAAGTTTGTTATATTATTTTAAGGTTTATTGAATCAGTTTCACTATGTATTTAATTGATTTATTTGTGACTCATTTTTAGATTTTATAAAGTTAGAGAGCTTATTCTAGAGTTGAAGCAGTCATATTACATGACTTTCTCAGGTCTTATTTGAATGTTAGTGCTATTCAGTGGTTTGTATTTTGTCTAATTGGTGAGAATTTGTCTGTTTATTAGTGTTAACTTATATCTCCATGATGTCCATAGATCCTCAATAGCTATTTTTCTCTTATACAGATAAAATTTATTATTTAACTAAAGACATAAAGCTATTTCCTAAATTTTAGAGCTTTTTCTCTGTGTATTTCTCATTTACTCTTCTGTTTTATAAATCCATACTACCTGTACAATATACATATTTCAATTCTATCACTTCAATTCAGAAAAAGACCAAGAAACTTGCCAGAAGACCTGGTAAATAATTGTGTCACTGTTCTGTTTCTGTTGCTCTGATTAAACACACAAACACACACACACACACACACACATACACACACATGCACACACACACACATACACACACACATACACACACAAAATTGAATAGAGAAAATAATTATTTTTTATTATTTTTTATTTTTTTAATTGAATATCATCTTCATTTACATTGCCATGGTAAAAGCCTTTCCCAATTTCCCCCTCCCCAAATACCCCAACTGCTCCTCCCTCCCCTGCCTCCACATATATACCCCTCCACCTGACACACTCTCACCTCCCCCTGCCCCACGGTTTCCCTTTGTTGGGGTCTCTGTTGAGCCTTTAATTATTTTAAGCTCACAATTCCAGGTTTTATATCACTGGGTAGGGAAGGGGGGTTGACAATGTCAGGGGTATAGTCACTTCATATCCACAATAAAAAGCACAGAGAAATGCAGGCATTCTTAGTATGCAGCTCACTTTCTCTGCTATTATATAGTCTAGGGCCCTATACCAGAAATGGTACCATTCACTCTTAGGTTGGGTCTTCCCACTTGAATTAAGACAATCAAGATATTGTCCAAAGGCATGAGCACAGGACAACTTCTTCTAGATAATCCTTCACTAAGTCCATATAGGTTGCTTCAAGTTGTTGGTTAAAACTTTTCATCCTGGGACTGGAGAGATGGCTCAGTGTTTAAGAGCACTGGCTGCTATTCCAGAGAAGCAGATTAATTCTTGGCACCCACAAAGTAGCTCACAATAATTTTTAACTCTAGTTTCAGGAGTTCTGATGTCTTCTTTCTCACCTATGCAGGCAGCAAGCAAGAATACATGCAGGCAATGTATCCACATATATAAAATTATATATATGTGTGTGTGTGTATGTTTGTGTGTATGTTCATGTGTGTATGAATATATGTATATATATGAATATGTATATGTATGTATTAAATGCCCTATCTATCACAGTTACTTCTTGTGTTTATTTTCTATCAGCAGTTGAAATCCTCAGGAAATATTGGGCACTATCGTAAAATAATTACAGCACTTATTTTGGGATCTTTATAGTTATTTACAATGGGGAAGCCAGGCTAGCATTTGTACTACTTTATGAGTAAAATTTAAGTTATAGTTCTGCTAATTTGAATCCTACAGAAAAGTTAAATTTTTTGTGCTTATGCCCACTGAATATCATCTCGTCAAATTTGCATTCTACTTTCTCTTTTCTCATAGATTATATTTGTCTGTTATTTTGCTGTAGCATCTTACATAAAGTTTCAGATAGCTTGTAACATCATCTGTACATGTAGTATCTGTATCGTGAAAACAAGGGCACTTCTTAAATAACCAGAGTGCTAATATTTCATCAGAGATTCTTAATATTACTAAAGAAATTCATCTGATCTATATTTAAATTTCTAAAACTATTCTTTCTAAATCTAGAATCCACTCAGAATTTCTTGTCCTTGTAGGTTATATGTCTCGTAGGTTATATAATGTTAGTTTCCTTTGATCAAAAACATCTCAGCCTTTTTTGGTTGTTTGTCAAGATGGCATTTTAAAGCAGCCAAGCCATGATGGTCAGATTGTTCTGTTATGATTCAAGTTAAACAAGAGAAAAAATTAGCAAGAATGCTGAACACTTTCTAATTACATTCTATAAAGAGTACACACCTTTAGTTCATGTAATTTTAGGGGATCCTAAGTTTGTTTACTTGTTTTATGTTGTTTATGCTAGATTTCTCTAGTATAAGAAATCTCTCTTTTACAATAAAGATGTAATCTGTGGAGTAATAATTTGAGAGTATGTGCTTTTTCTGTTTCTTAATATCCTTTGAGCAAGGGGTTTTAATATCCACTGATAAAGGTGACCAGACTTACTGATTACATTTGAAGTACAAAGCAAAGCCTTTTATCATTCTATATTTTCTTCTGAAGTTATTATGTGAGAGTTTCATAATGATAAGCTTCATAGTAACTTCATCTGAGATAGAAACAGACTTGAAAGCTAAATAAATGATAACCAGAAAACATAATCTATAGAAACTAGAACATGTTTTATTAATGCCATGGATACAGCATGCCTCTTCACACATTAGGGATTTAGTTTGAGCCAATCAGGCACATTGTTTTAAAGAACTAATGTAGAACATTACTTTATCTCAGAAAGTTCACTCATATCTTTCTTTAATCCCATTTTCATTTCATCCTGTAGAGACAAACTGTTCTGGTTTTTGCTCACCATTCATTTTTTTTCCCTGTTGTAGAATTTCACTTAGGTGGAATAATACATGTGAAATTTTCATAGATATTTTGGTAATCAACCTGTTTTGAAAATTTATTATCACTATTACATAATCCACAGTGATTTCCACATTAACCCTGAATTGCATCCCTTTGTATGGATATACCACTGTTTATCAATTTCCTTAATAATGAACAGTTTTTTTTGAAAATTGCTATTCTACCCAAGTATATTTACATTTCCTTTTACTCAGAATATAAGGAATATCTGTTACTTTATTCTAACCATTAAAATGCAGGAAAGATAATGTTATGACACTAGGATCTTTGTTACAAGGAGAATATCTTGATTGTATTCTTCTTGTAGAGACTATCATGAGCTAACTAGCAAAGAGTAAGTAGCTCTGTTGAAAAGGAAAAAGTCAGCCTCTAGTCAATAGGGAGTCAGGAGCTAGGGACTTCAACACCAAAATTGCAAGGAAATTATTCCTACCAGCTACATGATCAGGTTTGAAATAGATTCCTCCCCAGTGGAGCTTCAAAGTGAGAATGCATCCTGCTGGCATTTTGATTGCAAGGCCTTGAACAAAGGACACATCTTTGTCTGGTTTTCTGACATCCCTTCAAAAAATCAAAACAAAACATTTTTTGCTGTAAAGCCAATAAGTCAGTAGTTATGCATCAAAAGACAGCTAATACAACACTTTAAAATTTTCTTCTGTAGCACAGTTTCATACCATAGACCAGGCTGACTTCAAACTCAGTGTTTTGCTTGGACTGGTCTAGCATTTGGATAATCCAACTGCCTCTATGCCCTAGATGCTCAGATTACAGACTTGTACCACACACTCAGCTTCAACCAATGTTGAAATAATCAGTACACAAACACAGATTTTTATTATTTTTCTTTGGTAACACTGAGTAATAGGAAGTTTATATTTGGTTTAAGAAGATATTCTGGTTCTTATAGAAATATACTGTTATTTTCTAGAGGAAAAATGAAAACTAATAAGCCGTACATCCAAATAAACAAAAGGTTTATTAGGGAATTAACCACATAATTATGGCACTCTAAAGTCTCATTGCAAGCAATCTTCGGGCAAAAGCTCCCAGGATGCAGTAGTATGATTTGGTCTAAGTCTAAACCAGAACATCTTGTTACTTTGAGGCCTGAAGTCATAGATCTGAGTAATGGGGAGTATCTTAGAATTCAAAGGCTTAAGAACCTAAACTTGAGATTGTAATGTCTGGTTCAAATTCAAAGCCATTCACTAGTAAAATCACAGGCCAATCTTCCGGCCTCCTCACCATAATTACAACAGACACACATACACACCTTATTTCTCTTCATTTTTTTCAGTATCAATTTCTGTCAAGACCAGTTCTGGAGTTTAAACTTAGCACACAGGCAGCTAACAACTACTTCAAACTTGACAATCTTGTACAGTATTTGGCACACTCAATTTTACATAATAAAATTGTCATGGAACAATTAGCATAATATAATGAAGTCCAGGCTCTTTAATTTTGGTGATTTCCCCAATTTTGCTGCTTTTTTTGCTTCGTAAAAATTTTTGTTTTTGATAAGATTTTTTTTGCTTGATTTTTTTAAGTTTTACATCTAGGGAATATTTTTCTTTCTTTCTTTCTTTTTTAATAACTCAGAAAAATAAAATTCCAGTTTATTGTTGGACATTGTTTCACACACATCAAACAGGTCAAAAAATAAAATAAAATAAAATAAAATAAAATAAAATAAAATAAAATAAAATAAATAGCAACTTCATAGACACACAAAAAAGGAAAAAATCTTTTTTATCTTTGGCATTTTTAACCATTTCATACAACCCAACTACTTTTAGTAGAGCTGGGCACATGCCCAATAATTTACTAGAACCCTTGGAATAAGATTTTTTTGTTGTTGTTTTTGTTTTTTGTCTACAAGGTTTTTTTCTCCTTTGAGATTACAATGGTCATACCACAAGTAAAGTCTGAAGTAGGACAGAAAATGCTCTGAAGGCTGGTTTCATCACTGGTTATCATTAAAAATGTCTGAGCTCTAACAATACGTACAAAGATATAAAATGTAAATAAAAAAATCTAAACTTGAGGAGTACAAGGGAAAAGGCAAGTATATCCTGTACTGTAGACCTTTGGAGAGTCAGCTTTGCCTTTTGTATTTATTCTTTCTTGTTCCATGCATGATTAGGTGAACCTTGCCTGCAAGGAATGGAAATCTTCTCCATGTAGTTCACTAGGACTCACTCTCCTAAATACCATGACAATAAGGTTTTACTAGATTCTAAGTGTGAAATTAAGCATCACTGTGAAAATTTCTAATACTTTTCCTTACATTGTTTGAATATTTTTGTATTCTTATCAACAATATATGGGTCTTGTAGTGCCTCTATATATCCTTGTTTACATTTGCTACTGTCAGTCTTTTTAATTTTACTGTGTTCAATCTATAATAGCATCTTGTGCTATTGTACTTTTATTCTGCACTTCCTTGATGACTAATATTGTAAATGCTTTACATTCTTGTACTTATTGGCAGTTTATGTGTGCCTATTTGAATTAATTTGATCATTGCTTTTTTTTTTCATTGTGAAATTTTATGAGTCCATGGTTCATGCTTTGTGATTTTGTTCTTCCTTTTTTAATTAATTTATTTTACATTCCAGCCATTGTCCCTTCTCCCAGCTCTCCCTCACCTTTCCTCATGCCATTCCTCCTCACTCTTGCCTCCAAAAGGGTACTCCCCCCACTAGACATGCCCCTTCCGTGGGGCCTCAAATCTCTCTAGGATTAAGTGCATCTTCTACCACTGAGGCCAGACCAGGCAGTCCTCTGCTGTATAAGTGCCAGTGGCCTCAGACCAACAAGTGTATGCTGCCTGGTTGGTAGCTCAGGCTCTGGGAGCACCCTGGGGTCTGGGGTTAGTTGAAACTCTTGGTCTTCCTATGAGGTCACTTTGCTATTCAGCTGCTTCAGTCCTTCCCCTAATTCAACCATAAGGGTCTTCAACTTCAGTCCAATGGTTGGGTGTAAGTATCTGTGTCTGTCTTAGTCAGCTGTTGGTAGGGCCTCTCAAAGGACAGCCATGCTAGGCTCCTGTCATGCATGTCTTTTTTGGGTCTAGGTTACATCCCTTACAATAATATTTTCTAGTTCCATCCATTTGTTCACCACTCTAGCACCCCTTTACTCTGGGGCATCAAATCTCCATAAGAACAAGGGCCTCCCCTCCCACTTATGTCATATAAAGCCATGTTCTGCAAAATATGTATCTGGAGTCATAGATTGCTCTGTTTATACTCTTTTGTTAGTGTTTTAGTCTATGGGAGCTCTCGGTGGTCTGGTGAGTTGATATTGTTCTTCTTATGGGGTTACAATCCCTTTCAGCTCCTTTAGTCCTTCCCCTAGGTCTTCCATTGTGGTGATTTTGTTCTTCTATTCACCACAAAGGAATGACATGTTTTAGGTGATGACTAAGCAAAAATATCCTGATTTAGATATTACATTATGGTTTTATTTCCTAAAGGTACATTTTCTAAAGAAAGTTTGAATTCTGTGGTTCTTTTCAGGTACATGAGCTACCTCGGGTAATTTTTTTTATCTGTATAGTATAAAGTAGAAATCAGGGTGTTGTAGATTTAAAACTCATTTCCTTTCTATATTTTTGTTACCTTTGTCAAAATTCAAATAATCATAGAAGTCTGGGTCTATTTCTGGATTTGCCACTCTGTTTCTTTGGTCTACTGCCAATCTGCCTGCCAGTACCATGTTCTCTTCATTATTTCAGGATGGAAACATATATTGAATTCATATTGTGCAATTAAAATTTCCAGCTTCATTTGTTTTTCAAAGTTTCTTGGACATTCTAGGTCCCTTACGTTTCCATACAAATATTAGAATCAGCTTGTCAATTTCTTGAAAATTCCCTGCTGGGATTATGGACTGCAGAGGTTTGAATGTACAGATCTGCCTGGAGCTTTGTCACCTTAACAACCTTTCCTTCACCTTCAATACCTGCACAAGTTAGTTATCAGTTGAGAGATCTTATATCCATTTCATTAAATTTAATTTTGCTTGTTCAGTATTGTGCAGCTATTTTCAAAATAGTTTAAAAGTTTCATTTTCTGGAGATGTGACTAGATAATGATGATTTTTGAATATTTATGTTATATTTATGACTTAGTGCTGGCTATCTTGGAAATAGTCAATCCGTCCTTGGTGTTAATGGAAGCTTTCTTTATCCTATCCTATCACTTTTATTGAGAATAGATTTTATCATACAGTATATGCTAATTAATGTTCCAGTTCCTCTCCACATTTGTTCCTGTCCAGTTCCACTCCCTTTCTTGCTCTCATTAGAAAAGAACAAGCTTCTAAGAGATAAACACAAAGCGCAAAATATAGTGAGCCACCATGTCATTTCTGGCAATTGAACTCAGGACTTCTGAAAGTGCAGTCATGACTGCTCTCTGAAAGATACAAGGAGCAGCTGAATGAGTCAGATGCATTTAATTACACCCAACCAATGGATAGAAGCTGCTGACCCCTGTGGTTGAATTAGGGAAAAGCTGCAAGAAGCTGAGGAGAAGGGTGAACCTGTAGGAGGACCAGCAATCTCCACTAACCTGGATCCTGGAGATTTCTCATATACTGGGCCACCAACCAGGCAGCATACACCAGGTGATCTGAGATCCCCAACACATATACAGCAGAGGACTGCCTGTTTTAGACTAGTCATAGAAAATGTACCTAACTATTGAGAGACTGGAGGCGCCAGGGAGTGGGGAGGTCTAGTGCAGTGGGGTAGGGGTAGGGGGTGAAACATCCTTATAGAGATGAAGGAAGAGGTATGGGCTATGGGACAGTCAGAGGGTGGGCTGGGAGGAAGATAAAATCTGGACTATAAAAAATGATTAAATACAAAGGCAGATTATAAAATATGATTAAATACAAAGGCAGATGTTCACAGCCAAACATTGGATTGAGCACAGGGTCCCCAATGGAGGAGTTAGAGAATGGACTCAAGGAGCTGAAGAGGTTTGCAAGCCCATAGGAAGAACAACAGAATCAACCAATCAGACCCCCCCCCCAGAGCTCCCAGAGACTAAACCACCAACCAAAGAGTACACATGGAAGGACCCATGGCCCAATCCACATATGTAGCAGAGGATGGCCTTGTTGGCGATCAATGGGAGGAGAGGCCCTTAGTCCTGTGAAGACTCAATGCCCAAGTGTAGAGGAATGACAGGACAGTGAGGTGGAAGTAGGTGGGTGTGGGTACACCCTCATAGAATGTGGTGGAGGGGGGATGGGATAGGGAGTTTCCGGGCAAGGAATGGGTAAAGGGGATAACATTTGAAATGTAAATAAATAAAATATCCAATAAAAAATGAAAAAAATAGTAAGAATAATAACCATCAAATCAAAGTTGGACAAGGCAAACTAACAGAGAAAAATTTCAAGAGAAGGCACAAGAATCAGAGACCCACTATTTCACAAACCCAAGAATTATATAAGAATACTAAACTGAAAGCTAGTGTGTGTGGTGTGTGTGTGTTTGTGTACAGAAAGAGACAGAGAGAGAGAGAGACAGAGAGAGAGAGAGAGAGAGAGAGAGAGAGAGAGAGAGAGAGAGAGAGAGAGAGAAGCTGTTGCAGATACCCACAGGCCCTATGTTTACTGATTCAGTCTCTGTGAATTCATATGAACTTTGCTCAGTTGACTTAGATGGTGTCTTAGTCAGGGTTTCTGCACAAATATCATGACCAAAAAGCAAGTTGGGGAGGAAAGGGTTTATTCAGCTTACAGTTCTGCATTGCTGTTCATCACAAAAGGAAGTCAGGACTGGAACTCAAGCAGGTCAAGAAGCAGGAGCTATTGCAGAAGACATGGTGGATGTTTCTTACTGGCTTGCATCCCCTGGCTTGCTCAGCCTGCTCTCTTATAGAACCCAAGAATACCAGCCCAGGGATGGCACCACTCACAAGGGAACCTTCCACTTTGATCACTAACTGAGAAAATGCCCCACAGCTGAATCTCATGGAGGCACTTCCCCAACTGAAGCTCTCTGCTTGGTGATAACTCCCCTATGTTAAGGTGACACACAAAACCAGCCAGTACAGAGGGTCTTCTTCTCTTGGTGCCCTCCATCCTCTGTGGCGTTTACACTCTTTCTGTCTCCTCTTCTACCAAGGTTTCCTTTGTATAAAGACTTTCAACCATAATCTTTTTGGCTTAGGTTATACATTTGCCCCAACAAAGCACTGTCCTTCCTTTACTCACAATTTGTTGAGGTCTATATCAGCCCCTATTTAATTCTGTATCACTTTGTGATATATGAAGGTGTCCTACTTGTGTTTATACATTTCCTAGGAATCAAGACTTAAATCACAGATATAGCACGAATAGCTCAAAAGCTTGGGAGTTTTAAAGGCCACACTTACAACATCATGTGTCAATGGCCTTCAAATCACTAAATTTTGAATACTGAATCAAAATCAGGAGGTATAGTCACACACACACTCACACACACACACACACACATACACAGAGGGGCTGGGTGTGGTTGGGTGGTTGTATGTATGTATTATTTGTACTTGTTAGTGAAAATATGCTTCAAATTTTCAGCTTGTACTTGTTAGTGAAAGTAGAGTAGTTTTAATTTTATATCTAGCTCGCTGGTTAGAGTAAAAATAATATTCAATGAGTAAGTCAAAGAAGGATGTATAAAGACATTTGAATATAAGCATCTGACTAATCACAGAATAAAGTGGATAATCTATTTTAGTAATGTTTAACCCTTTTAATTCTTTTTTTAATCAAACAACATTTTTTTTTGGTAGAAAGATCACCTACAGCTCAAGTCTTAATAGTTAGACATAACAAAATTGCTATGGCATAAGAAGTAGAAGTTTCAGATCCCATGGATTTTTGTGGACCTTTATATTAGAGCTCAGAGAACAAGTAAGGAAAGCATGAATCCATTCATATCATTCTATTTTATTTTTAAATTTTATGTGTATGGTGTTTTGCATGCAAATATGTATGTATACCACATGTGTTTCTGTTGTCTATGAAGTTCAGAAGAGATTATTAGATCCCCTGGTACTTCAGATGCAGACACATGTGAGCCACTGTGTGAGTCCAGGGAACCCAAACCCAAGTCCTCTGCAAAAGCACATGGTGTTCTTAAAGGACAAGCTATCACTCCAACCACAAACCATACTGTTTTAAGAATATAAGGATAATAATATGGATCCTTAGGCCTGGCCTAGCCACTTATAAAACATTTCCCACTCTTTCTGCTTCCTCTTTTGCAGGGGTTTTCTAATCTGTGAGCAGAAGAATTTGATGAAGACATCACCATCAAGCATTTTGATTCCTGATTACCTCCTGATTTTGATTCAATATTCAACACTTCATAAAGTAAAGACCATGATCACATGATTTTGTAAGTGGTAGATTAAAATATTGTAGAGTCATTTAACTTTCTGTTCTTTTCCATATATTTCTTGTTAATTGAGCTATATGGAACCTGTTGGATATAGTGTTCTTGTATAAAATACATCAAGTTAGCATAGTAATTAGATGAGATGGTGTTTACTGAAAAAATGTAGAAGTAATAAAGACTTCTCTGAATTCAAATTTACACAATTATTATACAAATTGCTTCTGCAGTGGGTGTGATTGTTTGTATATATTTGGTCCATAGAATGACCCTATTAGGAGCTGTGGCCTTGTTAGAATAGGTGTTTTGTTGTGGGCCTGGGCTTAAGACCCTCACCCTAGCTGCCTGGAAGTCAGTCTTCCACTAGCAGTCTTCAGATGAACATGTATATCTCTCACTTCTTCCTGCACCAGGCCTGCCTGGATGTTGCCATGCTCCCACCTTGATGATAATGAACTGAACCTCTGAACCTGTAAGCCAGCCCCAATTAAATGTTATCCTTCATAAGACTTGTCATGGTCATGGTGTCTGTTCACAGCAGTGAAACCCTAACCAAGATAGTGGGGGGAACACTATAGGTCTTTTTACATAACCTAAACAAAGTCTTCTCTGAAAAACCAATTATCCATAGTGTTTTGTTTTTGCAGGAAATTTTTATGTGTATTATTATCAGTGGGAGATAAATAGCATCTATGTGATAAGCTGAAGAGGAACAGTCAAATACTGAAAATCAAATCTTATTGTTATAAGTGGACAGTTTGAGAGATTCAAATGATAGTGAAAAGCCAGAGATAAGTATTCTGAATTACACCCAGGGTGTCACAACTGAGTTCTAGACAGTCACAGATCCTAAAGCAGTCATCAACCTTGGATTGTGAATGAAATAGTCTTCTCTTGGAATCACCAGAAAGAAGCTGCCTTTTGCATTTCAATTTTCAATTTTGCATTTGCATTTCAATTAACATATGCTATGAATGTTGTATTTGATGAAGATACCAACAGTATGAAACAAACACTGGCATTTGTGTGGAAAGCTAGGAATGAAACTGAACAGGTAAAATAATATAACTTATAAGTTTATTTTTATTGTGTCTGTTTAAAATTTTAGGTTATTTTAGAATCAATAGATATGAGTAAGTTTCTGAGATTAATTTGATGGAAAGCATTGAGTCACATGCTTAGTTCTCAACGTGTTCTGCCACTAGGGCAAGTAGGCACTTGAAAAGAAATGGGAAAGAAACATGCTAACAATTATTTCATCTAAGTTTATATTCATAGTGCATCCACAGCAAATGTAATTTCAGTCATTAACATTCCACAAGGAATGCTTTTCAGTTCTCAAAACTTGAAGTCACCCTACAGACATAAGACCATTCTGAGATTCTCCATCACCTTCATCCAGACAATAATTATCACTGCAGATTAAGTGTACTGCTCTTTATTTTAGGACAGAACTGCAACAGCTTTTGAATGACATACGAAGAAAGTAAGCGTTTCTCTTCCTATCAACTGGACATTAGCTTTCTAACAAAACTTGCATATGAGCATAGAGGACATTACATTCTGTGCTTCTGTATGAATTTTGTGAAGAAAAAAAGAAAGTAAATCCAACATCTTCTTGAAGTACCATAAAAATCTGAAGGGTTCTCTTTTTCTGGTTGCTGTTGTTATTTTAGATAGCATGGAGACACCATTTTCTGCTTATCCATATATCTCAGTGAAGGATAATTATCACATCAAGGGAGGTCCTTTGTATGTTGGTGTTTTGGTTGTTGATATATATATATATCATATATATATATATATATATATATATATATATATATATATATATATATATATATATATGTGCGTGTGTGTGTATAATCTGTATAAAATGTCTGTGGGATCTGTTTTTAAGAAAATCAGAGCCAGGCAATTGTGTATTTATAGCTAAGTGAGAAAAGAAAACCTCAATTATTACAGATCTGTAGGATTCAAGAGATGTGTTTTGATCTGCTCAAGGTCAAGATAATGAGTACAGACTTGTTATTTATGGGAAAGTAGCAGGTTAAGTGGAAGTATTATATATAAAGAGGTAATGATAAATAGGGTAAAGAGACATAAGTACCTTGTTTAATACTCTACTTATTCAGCAGTCTGAAGAACTTGTTTAATCTTTGAAGTTTCCTCATTTCTATCTTAGCTCCCCCTTTGTGACTCACTCATGAGATAAAGTAAAGAAAAAATCATAGGAAAAATATTAGACTCTATCTTTATGAACTCAGTGAGAATTTTTTGTCTTTTTTTTCATTTGCCAGAAGTACTGAGTTTTTAATATTTTTGTCTTTGCTTTCATCTCAGGGGAATACCAATCTGTACAGTTTTATTAATTCCCTGGTCACATGGTTAGTTGCATATTTATTCATTAATTCATTCATTTATTCATTCACTTTATATCCTGATCACAGCCCCTCTCCCTCCTCCCCTCACAGTCTCACTATTCCAATTTGGTACCAACCTGCGCTGGCACACCAAGTCACATCAGAACTCAGTGCATCCTTTCCCACTGAGGCCAGACAAGGAAGCCCAGCTAGGGGAAAGGGATCCAAAGGAGGCAAAAAGAGTCTGAGTCAGAGAAGAGACAGCCTGTGTTCTAATTGTTGTGGGATCCACATGAAAACCAAGCTATACATCTGGTATATATGTATAGGAGGTCTGGGTTCAGCCCATGCATATTCTTCTGTTGGTGGTTCATTCCTTGTGAGCCCCCATGGGCCCAGGGCTAAGTTGGTGTCCTTGACCCCTGCAGCTCTATCAATCTCCCTGGACTCTTCCGCAAGACTCCCTTAGCTCTTTTTCTCTTTTATCTTTTTAAAGACACAAAAAATACAAACCATAAAAGGTTGATATCTCATACTATATTAAAAATGATAACTTCTGTTTATTGCTACGAGTGAAA